>NC_043977.1:55872288-55962288 GCF_902148855.1 Sphaeramia orbicularis | reverse complement strand
TCTTGAGAAATTTCATTTTTTTTCCAGGTTTTTCACATCTTTTTTGTTTGGATAGTTTATAAAAGTAAGTATTTTCATAACTGAATGTCTTTTTTTTTTTTTTGCACTAAAACACAGACAAAACTTGTCAGCTGTCATTATTTCTAGGTTCTTCTGTTCTTTTTTCACTGCTCCGGTCCACTGCAGATCAGATCAGGCTGAATGTGGAACCTGGAAGAACAGGAGTCTGAGAACCCTGCTTTAACTTCTTCTTAGTCTTGACTGGGATGTTGTGGAGACGTCTCAGGTTTGGATCGTACATGACTGAATCCAGACCAGATATCTTTCCTCCTGTTGCAGATAAAAACAGAAACAGTCCCTGTGGTGTGTTCTCCATCCTGAGTGTTTCCCAGACCGACCACAGGAGGGCGCTGCTGTCAAATGGACCCAGACTGCAGGAGGGTTCAGGCTGAAAAGGACAAGGATCTGATCCAGAACATCTACTCTGCATGACTACACTTGGATTTTGTAAATTAAATATGGAACTGTCTGTAGGCTCCGAAAAACACTTTGTGCTCATTATTTTCTCTGAATCAGTATTCGGTCTGAACGAATGACAGCGAAGAAGAAACAGGAAATGTGAATGTGATCAGGTGGGAAATGGAGGTGAGAGGAGTGTTGTTTGTCCTGGACGCTGCTCCTGTTGGTTTGGGTTTTTTTTTCTCAACTTTTTAAAAAATATTTGGGTTTACAAGACATATAAATGTTTAACAAACAAACATCAAGATGTCAAAAAGAAAAAGCATTTGAACAAATAAATTTAAGAAAAAAATGCACAGATTTAAAGAGGCAAAGTAGAATAGACAAATAATTGTATACAAAATTATATATATATATATATATATATATATATAGAGAGAGAGAGAGAGAGAGAGAGAGAGAGAGAGAGATCTAACAAAAATAAATAAATAAATACATCAAAGAGTTCAGTCTATTTTAAAGAATTCTTTATAAATTGCCAGGGTGCTAGTGCTTTTTTTGTTAAAGATAAATCCTAAAGATCTAATACATTTTTCAAATTCCATCAGGAGGAATTTTAAATTTGGGTGTTTTGGTATATTTATTTTTGTGTATCTGAAATTTTCCAAATAAAATGATCAAATTTACAACAAATTCTAAATTTACGAATGTCATGTTCAAAATATGTAATTACATTTTGAGGTGTATAGTTACTTTTTCATGACTTTTAGATCTGATGTATTTGTCAGTTTTAGAGCAGAAGTTAGAAGAGTGTTCACAGACAGAATTAGTGTAGAGTAGTTCCAGGACAAGAAGGACAAAAGTGACACATTTCTTAGAAATTATGTACACTTTAATTATTTTTGTGAAAATATTTCTCCACAGATGCAGATTTATGAAGAACCACCCGCTGTTCTCAGTTTATACAAATGAAATAACACACTTCAAAAAAAAAAATAAAACACTTGAAACATGTAAAAACCAAATAAGCCTTGATTGTGTCTGAAAATTTAAATGTATAGATACTGAATAGACCTGTGTTTATTATTTTTACCTCTGCCAAGGAGACGGTGGTCTGTGTGTGTGTGTGTGTGTGTGTGTGTGTGTGTGTGTGTGTGTGTGTGTGTGTGTGTGTGTGTGTGTGCAGGATAACTCAAAAAGTTATGGACAGATTTGGATGAAAATATCAGGAAATGTTAATACTGGCACAAGGAAGAAATGTTTTTTTTTTTGGGGGGGGGGGGGGGCGTTGCTGATCGGTCTGCGCTCTCCATGTGCTTATTTATTTATTTATTTACTTATTTATGTATGTATTTATTTATTTATTTACGGCGCATTAGGGCCACATAAGAAAAAAAAACGCTTGTCACTACAAGAATAAAGTTGTTATTTAACGAGAATAAAGTCATAGTTTTAAAAAACTCATTATTTAACGAGAATAAAGTCGTTAATGTTTTTTACTTGGCGACACGGTGGTGCAGTGGTTAGCACTGGTGCCTCACAGACAGAAGGTCCTGGGTTCCATTCCAACACCAGTCGACAGGGGGTGGGACCTTTCTGTGTGGAGTTTGCATGTTCTCCTCATGTCTGCGTGGGTTCTCTCTGGTACTCTGGCTCCTCCCACCATCCAAACACATGCACTGATAGGTTAATTAGTTCATCTAAGTCGCCCATAGGTGTGAATGTGACAGTGATTGTTTGTCTCTATGTGTTCAGTCTGAGATGAACTGGTCACATGTCCAGGGTGAACCCCGCCTTCGCCCCTATGTAGCTGGGATAGGCTCCAAGTGACCCCCGTGACCCTAGTGAGGATAAAGCGGGTTCCGAAAATGAATGAAAGTCGTCAATTAACGAGAATAAAGTCATTATTTAATGAGAATAACGTCGTACTTTTATGAGATTAAATTCTTAATAGTTTTAAAATTCAACAGTTTCCAGTTTTACAGCGAAGACAACAAGTGAAGCAGCAGCTTCCCCTCCTGTTGGACGGAAAAAGTCGCAGTAGAATCCTCACAGTTTGTTCAGAAACACAAACCCTCTGTGTTTAGTTCTGCTGTTTCCACTGACAGTCCTGCAGACGAACGCTGCAGCAGTTTCTCCTCCACAAAAGAGGACATTTGTTACAAATCAGTTCAGTTCTTACAACAAACCCAAATGTGTTCAAACTGTCTTCAAAGTCCTCAGACTCATGTGCTGATGAAAGGAGAACTGCACTAAATGTTCACAGTTCTACATCAGTGAGTAGAGGTACGACTTCTCATTATATCATGACTTTATTCTCGAAATATAATGACTTCATTCTCGTTAAATAACGACTTTATGCTTGTTAATTAACGTTATTCTTGTTAAACAATTAATTTTTTTTAAAACTACGACTTTATTCTTGTTAAATAACGACTTTATTCTCGTAGTGACAAGCGTTTTTTTTTCCTTATGTGGTCCTAATACGCCGTCGTATTATTTATTTATTTATATTACTATTATTTTTATTTTTATTTATTTATTTATTTATTTTTATCAATTTTTTAAACTTTTATTTATTTATTTATTTGTTTGTTTGTTTGTTTGTTTGTCTTTATAAGGTTATGCTCAGTCTGGAAAAAAGTGTTTTTCTGTAATTCCTCAGAATGTATGTCCAGATTTGGATTCAATAAAGTTGAAAGATTAATTAAATTAAAAAAAAAAAAAAAAAAAAAAGAATTAATTAGAAAAAAAAAAACTTACACATTTCTTCTACGTCAGAAAATCGTGACAAAATCGCGTCGGCGTGTCCCTTTAAAAATGCAAATCACGTTTTGTTAGGGATTTGTCCTGACGTCACTTCCGGGAGAAGCAGCTTTGCCTCCTAGTTTTTGTTGGGACCAGAGGAACATTATCCCGCTGAGCCTCTGAAGTGGAAAAAAGAAACTGAAGACGAAGAAAGAACAAGTTAACAAACCGTGGAAATGTACGAAGCCGACATTTAGTCGCGTACAATGTGAGCGGGTGCGCCTGCGCGGTGAATTCCTGGTCGGAGGTTTGCTTTTGTGAGTATTTTCTTCTTCCACTCGGATTCACTGCGGAGCAAGTGTACGGCGGCTTCAGCCTTTGGGTGCGTTTGTTTTCTAGTACGGGGTGCGCTTGGACAGGCGGGGTGAATCGTGTTGAATGCGTACGTCACTGACGGTTCAGCCGTGTGAGTAAAAGAAGTGCACACCTGTTGCTTTTGCTTACCGCAAGTACTTCAGGCCTTAACGGTACAAGTGAAGCTAAAGGGGCTTCATTTAATAAATACCGTGTGTTTTTTTATATTTGTGCACAGATTTGTTTTGCTGGATGGTAAATTAATCTCAGCAGGTGTTTTTGTGTGTGAACTGAAATCCTTAAAAACACACCAGCCTTGAAGTCAAACACCGACTGAAGCGAAAATCCACCTTAATACAGTTATTATTTTATTTGACAGAATAAAAGGTTTGTTTTCATGTCGAATAAACAACGCTGTGTCAAGAAAACGCGTTATTTTCGCTTTCTTGTCTGTACTGTTAACAAGAAGGTAAAAATATAAAACACTGACAAATTTTACCTTCACAGTTAAAAATTAACCTGCGAAGTAAATGACAACCTGAAGACTAGTATAACCACTGAGGAACAGGGTTAGAAGACTTAGGCCAAATTTCTTGTCTTTACCCAGAATATTAAAAAAACTAACAAAAAAAAAAACCCTCATGTGACGTCATCAATATTATAGAAGGAAAGTACAACTATTACCCTTTTAGTATTATTGTTAAAAAAAACAAGACTGTAAATCTAGGGAAATATGCTAACATTTGCACAGCCCTTCGCTAAGCCAAGTAATTAGCTAACTAGCTTTCATTTCATTTGTTTGTTTATTCCAAGCATTTACAGAATATATGCAAATTCAAAATTCCAAAATCATTCATCTATACTCCAAAAGGAGTGGGAAGAAGAACAACTTATTTAATCCCACCCCCATTCTCATCATCAAATAACTGAACATAATAACATTTTAAATCCTCACTCCTGTCCTTTGACTTCAAGCCAGAACAATGAACAAAATAGGCCTAAACCACATTAGAATGAACTCATTTGACAGTATTTACATTGTAGAATCAAAGTGTGTGGAAAAAAAAAAAAAAAAAGAAACAAAGTACATTCCTGGTGGTGTTACCATGGTAACAGTTAACAGTCAACTTACATGATAATAATTACAGACCAACAATGGTAAAAACAAAAAACTACAATACCACAAGTCGTAAAGAACAGCAATAATTACATACCAACAATGGTCAGAAAAAACTACAATAGCACTGATGGTAAAGGACAACACAGACCAACTAGATGAGGAACAACAAGCACACATTAACATTTAAGACAGAATATTGCTGGAACATCAGTATTCAGACCCTCTATCTTTACACTGGGACCAGACCATATGTTTATAGAACAGTTTAAATCAGTGGATATTTTGGCAAGTAATTAGCTAACCAGCCTACAATAGCTTTTTGTTAGTTTTCGTCTATTTTGCTCTTAGCTCAGTCTCATGTTCATTAGACAGTATCACAAGAAAGACTGGTTGGTTTTGAACCTAAAACATTCATCATCATCATCATGGCCTTTCACCCCTGGTAGGGTACAGACCACGCACAAGCCAAGTCCATCTGTCCCTATCGTGGTCAGTCCTGGTGAACTCCTGAAGATGCTCCATCATTGACTGTGGTGTCTGCTTGTGTTTCTGTAACAGGTGTGCTTTTTTACAGGAGGAGTTGTTATATGGCGTCAAGATGAGGCCAGATAACATTGTACACGTACGTGAAGTATTGTTAGTGCAAGTGAAGTTTTGTAAACCAAACATTTATATTTCTTTTTAAAAATGCACCAACACTTATTTTTCCCTACAAACCTGTTTTTCACTTTTACAAAACACTTTCTGCGTTTACAAAACTTTGTCTGCGTTTACAAAAGTTTTCTGTGGTTACAAAACATTCTGGCCTCTTTTTGACGGGGGGGCGTGGTTAGATGAGAGGCGTGTCCAGACCTGGTCTAGACAGGAACCAGTATTAGTGGTGATGGACGGACATGGTCTCATTCACTACAATGGAGCGACTGCAAAGTACCACCATGTGTCTATTTCACCTTAAAAAACACCACTTATTATTATCTGGCAGAGTGAAGTTGGTTCTGTTCTCAAAATCAGTTCTGCAATCCGTAAACGGAACCAGTGCTCCAGGCCCCACGCAGAGCCCAGCAGTGTGCACAGCAGTGCTCATTTGACTTAAACGGACCTCAGATCCAGTTCCCAGTTCGGCTCTCCGTCACATGCACGGTGCTGCCGGCTCAGAGCCCCAAGGTGGAGAGCCTTACTTGTAACCGGCTGTGAGCATGTCTTGGTACGGGGCACGGTGTGGTGAAGCCAGTGCTTGGAACTTGGTAACCGGCTTGGTTCTGAGTTCTGTTAACGAAATTGGTTACGTTTATGGATCTTGGAACTGGTTTCAAGAACAGAACCCACTTCACTCTGCTGGATATTAAGTGGTGTTATTTAAGATGAAATAGACACATTACGGTGGTACTTCGCAGTCGCTCCAGTGTTGTGAATGAGACCATGTCTGTCCATCACCACTAATATGGCTTCCTGTCTGGACACGCCTCTCATCTAACCACGCCCCCACATCAAAGAGAGGCCAGAGTGCTTTGTAACCGCAGAAAAGTGTTTTGTAACTACAGAAAAGTTTTGCAAATGCAGAAAACATTTTGTAAAAGCAAAAAAAAGCTTTGTAGGTGCATTTTTAAATAGAAATATATATTTTTGGTTTACAAAACGTCACCTGCGCTTGTAATACTTGACGTACATGTATAATGTTTTCTGGCCTCATCTTGACGCCACATTGTTGGCTCCACAGCCCAGCCTAGAGGGTCAGGTGGCTCTGTTTCAGGAGCCACAGCCTAACTTACCATTTAGTTGCCTCATACAACATGCAAGCAACACGTCATCCCTATTCTTCTTGATGCCAGGAGCTGCATGGTAAAAAATATTTACCTAAACCTACAAGATTAGCATTAGCTATTCTACCCCCAGGCTAACACAGAGCACTGTTACCATGATAACCATGGTAACATGGTCGGTGGTACCAGTTGAGTCAATAGTGGGGAGTTATTTGTGGTTTAATGATAATATGAAACAACAAATGATAAGAGAAAGCATGTTAACCCATTGTAAAAATGCAGAGATGAGGAGACTGTAATTCTATTATTTATTGTTGAATTATTTAGTAAAAAGGAACTATTGTGTGGTTGACTTAGGAGTGGTCATATATGATAAGTCCTGACAAAATAAGCGAGAATATTTTTTTCAGGTGACGTATGAAAGCTAATACTACTTCCTTACAGTGTTATCCGTATGTTATTTTTTTGTAAAATTTCTTATAAGTATTGAAATACTTTCTGAAAGTAAACAGTTTCTGCTGCATACTTTGTCTTTGGTGGTACAGTCAGTCCTGTTCTTGGGGAAGGTCTTCATTTACCCAGAAGTCAAAGTGAATCAGTCCTATACGTTGGTTTCTGAACTGTTGTTTTCAAGCCAGTAGTTTGCAATTCGACTGTCACCATGTTGGCTGTCTGGAGCCAGAAGTGAAAGTATTTGGATAAAAGTTGCATAAATACCATAGCCTGGGTGGTCAGTTATGATTTTATGGACTTACAGTCTCTGTTACACAATGTTTGATGAAGTTTTGCAATTTTACAGAGTAATTTTGCAGTCTTCATGATGGAACCTATTAACAGAGGTGTCAAGTAACAAAGTACAAGTACTTTGTCACCTTACTTAAGTATGAATTTTGTTTTTTTATACTTTACTGGAGTAATTATTTTCCAGCCGACTTTTTACTTCTACTTCTTACATTTTCATGCAATTCTCTGTACTTTCTTCTCCTTACATTTAAAAAATAGCCATGTTATTCCTATTTCATTTCAGCTTGTTTTCATTCCGGCTTGTCATCGTTAAAATTAAAAAATACAATAAAATAAGTAAGTAAATATATAAATTATATATATATATATATATATATATATATATATATATATATATATATATATATATATATATATATATATATATATATATCCAGATCTGTTGCGCCATCCAGATAGAGTGAATTTGATTGTGATTGGATGAGAAGTATAAACATTTACCATTCTGACACCCTATTGGTTTGTACGCAGTCCATCGCACCTGACTTTTTGCACCATTCCAGTGCTTATATTCAACTCGTCATCATATCTTCCACTCCATGAAACACATGTTGATGTGCAGTAGTACACATATATGGTTCTATATGGCATTTTTTCCCCCTTGGATTTAGTTTTATATTTTAAGTAGTTTTGAAACCAGCAAGTACTTTTACACTTTTACTTGAGCTTGAGCTGATCCTTCAGCTTAAGTCTTTTTAAACCCTAGTGTCTGTACTTCTGCCTGAGTAATGAATATGAAGACTCTTGACACCTCTGCCTGTTAACCACAACCAGAGTGAAGCTATGAGGAAAAAAAGAAACTCAGGAAGTCGGACTTGGCAGGCATAAAAAGTTTCAGTTTGACATGAGGTCTGATGAACAGAGTAAAACAGGAGAAATGTTCAGTGTAAGTCTGTGACCCAGAGCTTTTAGGACCAACTGGAGCAGCTGTCAGTTGTTATACCTTTGAGATAGTTTGACATTGGCTTCATCTCAGCGCAGGGGTCCTTGCCCCTTGATCTTACTGAAGATTCCTTTTATTGTCATTGTATACACAGAGCATACACAATGAAATTCTGATTGACTTTATAGAGATGAATAGAGAAAGGAAATATAACAATATGAAATCGGCTAAAATTTACTTAGGGGGTCAAATGAGTGGCCATTTTTGTCAAAAAAAAGTAGTCATAAATGTATAGAACTGTGTTGAAATAATGCTAATCCATTTGTGCACAGACTACTGATATTATTTGACAGTGGAAGCTCCATTTTCATAAATATTGGATTTGGAATAGCACGTGTATGTGAAAACTTTTGCTGGTGGACGGACGTGACATTACCCATGATGCTCTGGTCAGTACCAGTACTTTATTAGTAATAAACTTATAGACTTCCTATTGCTAATTCTCCTCTTCTTCATAAATGTTGGTATTGTGGATCTAAAACAATCCCAGCTGACACAAAAACACTAAATGTGTCAGTGGACGGATGTGACATGGTTGTTGTGGATCCCATCATACTGATGCTCTGCAGCCATGTCAGCGTTTACACTAATGATCCCTGTGCAAAAACTAGGAGCACTATTATTTATTGGATAGTTTAGCATCAGACTAAAGAGTATATAACAATGTAGAATTGTTATTTCTTTATAAAAATGCTTATTATTGTAAAACTGTTGATGTAAACAGTGCTGTGTGCCATTCTTCATGTATGTATTGGTGGAACAGAAGCAGGATGGATCAGCACCATACTCCAGATTGAACCTGTACAAATAAAACGTGTGATATGGAGGAGAGAATCTGGGAAGAAAAACTGGGGAATCTGAAAGAATAGAAGATTTGTTTTTCAGGTAAATTCAGTTCAAATATAACTTGGCCATTTGTGACATGAAAATATAGCATTAATTGTGATGAAATTGGACATTTTTGAGCTGAAAACATAGTTCATATGAGCATCAACATGTTGAACAGAACTGAAATCCTGTCCATTTGAACAACTGTCATTTACCAACACAAAGTTCCTTTGGGGATCCACTTAGATTGATTTCTTATGCACAAAGACAGAAATAAGACCTCTAAGCAAATTTTAGCCGAAATGCAAAATATTTGAGTAATAATAAAACAGTAAAAAAACAAAATGAAAACCCCAGCTCCTCTCCCATTCAGTCAAGTCACACATTCATACCCAGGTTCGGTGCAGTGGGCATTTAGAGGTCAGTACAGTAGTTATTACACGTTGTTCATTATTATCTTTGGTTGGTTATTGCAGAGTTCAGTGTAATGATTGCTCTGGGGTAGAAGCTGTATTACTATACTTGTCTGTAATCTTTTGTGTTCTTTCCTTTCAGTATAGGTAGACGTAGGGGAAAAGTATTGTTGTGATGACCTTTTAAAATGTGATCGTCTGCTTTTCTTCTAGGTCTGGTAGTGTGACCCTCCCTGTCCTTCATCATGCTGAGTTTCCTGCGCAGGACGCTGGGACGACGCTCCATCCGGAAACACGCAGAGAAAACGCGTTTACGGGAAGCTCAGCGCGCCACCACGCACATCCCTGCCGCCGGGGATGCCAAATCTATCATAACATGCCGAGTGTCGCTACTGGATGGAACTGATGTCAGCGTGGACCTGCCGGTAGGAAGTTTTCGCTCATTCTGTTTTGTCTTACTTTTGGTCTTCGTGGCTGGCTGTCTCTGTTTCTGTTGAACTTGTTCAGAACACAGTCAGCTTTTGGAATTCTTTCTTTCTGTCGTAGGTTATCTCTTTTTGTCTTTGTTTTGTCTGTCTTGCTGAATCATGTCATGGCTCAGGAGTCGTGTCTTCCAGGCAGACTTTTTGTTGTTACTTGTCCATTTTAGTTGCTTGTCCCTAGGGATGTAACGATTACTGGTATAATGATAAATCACGGTAAAATTGCAGATGGTTAGTATTACCGTTTAATTTCTAATTCTCATGATAACTGTGTTTGATTACCGCACTTTTACGTAGAAAAACCCTATGTAAAGATCTGCTTTTATGTCAAATATTTGAATATAGTTTTAATTTATTACAATTTTAATTGTATATACCTAATATTTGGAACCAATATTCACTTTTAAAGTCTTTGAAAAGGTTCATTAAGCATCTTTGTGTTATTTATGGAATAAATTATATGCATTTTTGAAATCAGATTTTATATTTTTTTTGTGTTTTCTGGCCTTTTATGTTTTTATAGTAGGTTAAAGTGAAAAAAAATAATAGACAAATGATATAAATGAAGTTATGCTGAAAAAAAAGATTCCGAACATGGGTACAGTAAACATTTGTTTATATAGTATATAAAGGCAAAATCAAAAGTACTTAAAAACGGCCAAAATAGGCTCAGACCACTAAGGGTTAATATTTGAATGTTTCTGCAACAGAAGGAACATTGTGCCAAATATTTTATTTGTTTTTTTTGTTGTTGTTGTTTTTTTTTTCAAAATACAACTTGGTTAAATTATTTCGGTGTGTGTATTAGTACTTTTTGAACATTTTGAGCACAATTTCAACAATACCACGATAATAATGATATCCGTGATAATTTTGGTCACAATAACTGTGATATGAAATTTTCATATGGTTACATCCCTACTTGTCCCATACTGTGCTGGGCTGTGGATTCAGAGTATTCCTGTGTTGAAAGATGGAAAGTGAAAGCAGAGGTGTTGTTCTAGTGATCGCTGTGCGCTTGTGTCAGTAGAACAGCCTAAGCTGACAGCGTTGCGGATCACCTGTAATTATATTGATCCTCTCTGAAGAACACAGTCACATGACACAATCACATGACTTGTAGGGCTCATCAGCAGGTGGATACAGACTGAGATTTCACTAGTGGTTTTCTGAGTCCTTTTTGTTTCTAACAGACTCCTTTAACCCTACTGACATTCCTTTGCTGCATGCCGATGAAGCTGGTCTGGTGTCTGCTGTGTCTCTACAACTCTTGTAGAATCGACACTTGTAGTTTCCAGGTCTCTTACTCTTATTGTTGCTTCTACCACAGCAAGGTTTTTATTTAATATCTTTGTTTGAAAATCCAAATTTTGTGAGACACAAGACATTTTTCTTTTTATTATATACATCTGTGAAAATGTTTGTAAACTTGTGAGATTTCAAGAAATGGAATGTAATGGTAACTAGAGCTGCAACCGATTAATTGACTCAAAGTGATCCAAAAAAATCATTCAACCACAATTCTCCTGAATCAAAGCTTTGTTTCCTTCATTTCTCTGCTGTTAAACATTGGTTCCACTGTTGTGTTTCACACGGACACTTATTGTGATGCACAAAGAAGCTTCAATTCAGGAAAACTGCAATAGAATATTTCTCTTCGATCAATTCGAGTTGATTAATTGAATCGGGAATTTTTGCATTGGCTTCAAGCGCCTAATCGATTAATCGGTTGCAGCTCTAACCCTAACACAGAAAAGGTGATGTTTACTTAAGTATTTTTGTGGTCAAAAATTACACTGAAGCCACCTGACGAAACAACATCATAAACAGAATTAGCTGTAACAGCCCACCTTAACCATAATGACAGTGAATTCATCAATGTGAGAACGAAATCATACTGTCTGAGAACACCAGGACTAGTAACATCAGCTGGAGTGAAACGGCCGCATATCTGAGCTCAGCAGAGGTATTTGTGATCATGTTAGGAATGGTAAACATGGCAGTGTTCGTACCATAGTGTCCTCATATGGTGTCACAGCTTAGCTATAGTTTTTCACTCTTATCCTCTGTACCTCTTAGGGATGTAACCATATGAAAATTTCATATCACGGTTATTGTGACCAAAGTTATCACAGTTATCATTATTATCACAGTATTGTTGAAATTGTGCTCAAAATGTTCAAAAAGTACTAATACACACACTGAAATAATTTAACCAAGTTGTATTTTGAAAAAAAAAAACCAAACAAAAAACCAAATACAATAATAGTCCCAGTGTCCCCTCTGTTGCAGAAACATTCAAATATTAACCCTTAGTGGTCTGAGCCTATTTTGGCCGTTTTTCCGCACTTTCGATTTTGCCTTTATGTACTATATAAACAAATGTTTACTATACCCATGTTTGGTATCTTTTTTTTTCAGCACAACTTCATATATATCTGCCCATTATTTTTTCACTTTAACTTACTATATCAACACAAAAGGCCAGAAAACACAAAAAATATATAAAATCCGATTTGAAAAATGTATATAATTATTTGCATAAATAACACAAAGACGCTTAACGCACCTTTTCAAAGACTTTAAAAGTGAATATTGATTCCAAATATTAGGTATGTAAAATTAAAATTGTAATAAATTAAAACTATACTCAACTAGAAGCACGCGGAGAGCGCAGACCTCCGCCAAGGCTGATCAGTGGCCCCCCCACCCCCGATCACCACCAAAATTTAATCATTTCTTCCTTATCCCGTTTCCAACAAACCCTGAAAATGTCATCCAAATCTGTCCATAACTTTTTGAGTTATGTTGCACACTAACGGACAGACAAACAAACAAACAAACAAACAAACAAACCCTGGCAAAAACATAACCTCCTTGGCGGAGGTAAATATTTGACATAAAAGCAGATCTTTACATAGGCGGTTTTTCCCCTAAAAGTGCCGTAATCAAACACGGTTATCATGATAATTAGAATTTAAACGGTAATACTAACCGTTGGCAATTTTACAGCTGTTTATCGTTATACCAGTAATCGTTACATCCCTGGTACCTCTATTGATGTTTTATCACTAGAAATACCCTACAGTGCTTTACAAAACCCAGCAGGAAGCTTTCAGGTTGAATTGGGTTTCTGACTGGAATCCAGGAGCACTCTGGTATTGTATTAGGTTTCTAAAATGAGTTGTTTTTCATGCTTCCCCTCCCCCAGGTGTCGTATGTGCTTGAAAACCTTTTATCTTATCACCCAGCTGTCTCCAAGTAATAGGATATGGTACAAAAAATACACAGAATTACATTAGAGGAACAAGCTGAATAAATGAAACCTACTGATTGCAGATGCTTCAACACTGGAGTAACACATGGTACGATTGAGTGGTCATGCTCTGTGACGTATAGAAATGATGAGCAGACCCCCACTTGTTCATTCATGGGACACTGATGGCAGGAGCACAAATGGCCGAGGTTTCTATAGGAACGGTGACGTAAGTGGTGTTTAGATCTATGGGAAATGCACATCAGTAAACAGACTCAGAAATAGGCTTCTGTGGATTTGTCCAACACATGGAAATATCAACAGTTAAAATGTCCAGTGGGAAAATCCTCCACGTCCATGAATTTATAGATCTCATATTAACTAGCCTCATATTATGTGACCAAGGTTACTATGATTAATGAAACCTAACAAAATGACGAAAACTAGAATTGTAAAAACATTTTCGTTAACTGAAATAAATAGAAACAATAATTAAAAGAAAAAAATGGTAACTAACTGAAATCGTACTGTGTGCTTACAAAACTAAAACGGATGAAGGGGGGGGGGGGGGGGTGTACAGTGAAAGTGAAACTAAAGACTCTTTACTAATTCCTCTGTTGCCACATTTCTACTACGTGGAACCAGTTCGACTCGGCTCGGCTTGTCTCCCGTTGTTGTGCACCTCATTTCCTTTCCCTTCTTACCTTCGGAAACTTGTATTTGAGGAGTTACGACGTTTGTTCCCCGCACCGGATCCGGCCCGGGCTTCACTCTGCCGCTACATTCACAAGCACCGCTGAGTAGAGAATCAAATACATGACATTCCTGTAAATGAATCCCATGTTGTGGACAAATGTTTGAGCATATTGGAGGGATTCCACCCTTTAGAAGACATGGAAGCTTTGACAGTGTTCCAGTGGACCTGGTGTGGTCTGTTTAGACCGTTTCTGCCTCAACACCATGTTGTCTACGTTCTGACCAAAACAATGCAACGTGTGTGTGACGTCATCACGCATGCACAACGAAGGCGGAATCGATAAGCAGAAATGTGAAGCAGGCACGCAAATGATTCCAAGGAATCGAGCTACTGGGAACCGGTTCTCAAAAAGAACCGGTTCTCGATTCCCATCCCTATCCATCACAGTTACATGTAGAAGGATTAAACTAGGCTGCACAGCACAAAGCCCACATGGAAGTACATTTAGTGCAAACACCTTCTGCTCTGGTCTGCAGTGATTTGGACAGAGGAATCATCCCTCACCATAATCCTGACAAATGGGTACGTGTGGTTTTGAAGGATCCCTCAAGCAGTTGTTGTTTGTCATCTGTTTATCTCTGAACAGTTCTATATGCACACCAAGTCACACAGGGAATGTGCAGTGGAAGAATACTGTTACATACATCTTTACTGTTATCAGTGTGACAAAAAGTTCAACAAAAGGCCTAATACTGCTCGGTGCTGACAGGGTAGTGGAGCATGAGTGAAACCATATCCATAAAACACGTCACACACACTTTGGCTCTCCTTGTAAAAGACTGTTTCCCTGGCTATAGTTGATTATTTTTAATGATATTTTATTCTAAGTACCTTAACCCTTATTTGGCTCCTTTTTGGGTTTCCCACAGTGCCATCTATAGAAATGTCACTTCAGCTCAGAACCCCTTGTACTGCAGTTTGTTGTTCTTTTATTGTCTTGAAGTGGTTAGAAATAAAATAGAGCCCATTCAGTTCGCTTTAACGACTCTGACCATCCCTATTATGCAATACCACTAACAGTTTGTCTCCTAGGGATACCTCCATTTGGCGTCATCTATTTCCACACAAACCATAGAGACCTCCACACTACCGTAGATTTTAGTCTTCCTATTGTCACATGCTCTGCCCTCCTTTTTTGCCTGTAGATTTGTAGACCAAAGAAAAAGGCTTTTTACCACAGCTAGCCTATCTGTCCATATCTTTTGTTTAATGTACTGTATCTGTGTTTACACCTTCCATATCTTTTTGAGCCTGTGGACTGTACATGGATTCCCTTCGAGGTTAACATCGCGTATTAGTCTGTTACTGTGGTACAATGTTGAATACTCAAGAACTGGACATTTAGAAGTTGTGGCAAGTTTGTGGTGACTTGAAGTTGCTTTCTCGCTGTTGAGTTGCTCGAATGTTGGTCCTTGTACATTATGTCTGCACAATATGAGTCAATATGCAGATATGTGCAATAATGTTCAATACCAGGGGTGTAAGAAAATATCGGTTCTGCAATATATTGTGATATTTCATTTCACAATACTGTATCGATATTAAAAAGTACGGTAGTGATATTTTTAGGTATTTACTCAGATGCAGATTTTGTGAAGGTCCATTTTTATTTTTTTGTTTATATTTTATTTATTATTGTTGAACACTTTTTTTATTAAATAATGTTCGTTCTTTTGCTGGGATCGCACAAAAATAATGTTCTGATGTTAGTTCTGAACTAATAGAATATGAACGTTTGAACAGGATCTAAAACTGTAATGTCTGTAAAACATGACTTAACTTCCTCAGACCCAGCTATGGGTTTTATGTCCACATTTGTGGACAAGAGTTTCACAACTTCATACAAAAAAAAAAAGAAAAGAAAACTGCCCACCACAAAGGACATTCCATAAAAATTTTAAAAAGTGCATCTGAAAAAACTGTTGTATCATGATGTTTCCAATATAGGCACTTATTTAATAAAAAACAAAAAAAGCTTGTACTTTGCTGACATGTCCTGGGTCTCAGGAGGTTAAATGATGAACACAGGGACATTTTGTGATCCTGTTGTGATCAATTAAAAATATGTTTAGTATTTGTGCATATTTCTAGTGTAATTCAATTTTTCAAGGAAATAATCATTTTTAAAAAAGAAACAAACAAAAAATTGCCTTTTTAACAGTATCATGATATATTGTGATATATCGTATTGTGATCCTAGTATTGTGATTTGTATCGTATCGCCTGATTCTTGCCAGTACACAGCCCTATTCAATACTATAGATACATGTGTGTGCATATAAGATTTACAGATCCTGTGTCTCTCTGCTTTAATAAATATTATCTTTAGTTTTATCAGAGGTAGCAAAGCAATGATAAAGTCAAGCCTCATGCTGCCTCATATGTAAGAGGATGATGCCAGTCTCTTCCCCACAGTGAGGCATGAAGCGTATTAACCCATAAAGACCCAGTTCTACTTTTGTGGCAGTCCCTAAATTACTTTTTCTCTATTTAATCTTTCTTAAGTGATTTATCACTGTTTATTGTAATATTATTCTCTGGGTCAAGTCACACGCTTATGTAGGGAGTGTCCGACTGCATTTTATACTGTAATTCAAAAAGTATTTAAGATAGAGACATGAATAGTACATCATTTTAACCCTCTCATGCGTAGTGGTCACTACACTGGACAGCTATTCTGCAGCTGTTCTCTTGTATATTCATGGGTTTTGTTGTTTTAGTTCCATAATGGCCAACACAGTGGACACTTATGCATCATGTAGCTTTGCTGTTCTTGATAAACCTGGTCTGCAGTAAAATGTTTGAGTGTAAATCAATTGTTATTAGACTGTAATTATCATTTTTTCTTTAACAAAATGTTTTTTTTTTTTTTTTTTTTTTTATATTATCTCCATGAAGTGTGTTTAAATATGAGAAAACATCAGATTAGCAGCATTAAAAGTGTTTTTATTTCATAGTTTTCACAGTATATCAGTAAATACACGTTTCTTGGCTTCAAAAATTAAACTCATCGTATCCGTTTGAGTGGGCATTTTTGCAACTCCATGAAAAATAGGTTCATAAAAAGCTGTCAATCGTACTTTTTTTTTTCATTCCTAAAGACGAATAAAAATTGGGGGGGGTGTCATGATTAAGGTTCTCGTAATTCATGCATGAAAGGCCTTTAAAGGTGTTATCTAGTACTTGAAGCTCATAAAAAGAAACAAAAGATACAGTGCTATATTTTGTCATAAAAATTTGAAAAACTGCATGGTTATGTAGGGAACAAAAATTATCATCGAAATTTTCCTTTTTTTATAAACGTTTTAAAAGTGCAGTTGCAAGTGTCTCCTAACTGAAAATTTGCTGAGATGTTCTTTAAGGTGTCCATTTTGATAAACCATGGATGTATTTTTTTTTTTAAATTTTTTTAAGTATAACTTTGACTTATGGCAAGAGTTTTGAAGAATGAAGTGGTTATGTAGGAAAAGAAAAGACAGGTATATAGTTTCAGTAGTTTATTCAAGCACTTCATAACAAATTTATACATTTTTATTCATATTTATGACTAGATATACAAAGGATACATATTAGCTGTAGAAAGTGACTCATTAAGCACATTTAATGCACATTTAATGCTCAGTAAAGGCTGTATTTTGTGTTTTTTTTCAGTGAAAGGCAGGAATTTTCTATATTTAATTCACTGATCATGGAGATGTTCATTAAAGCACTGATTAAAGTTGAGGGTGTGATGCACCACCATAGATGAAGGCATGAGCTAAAAGCCTCAGTTGTTACTTAAATGTTCGTCCACAGTGGCTCAGATCAGGCAGAAAGATGGAAAACAGCTGAACAATACTGGGGCGCAGTAACAAGGCCTTGGGTGGACACACATACACACAAAGGGTCCTTTGTCTTCCTGTCCCTGGGTACTGTAGGGGTGCAGTAGGCCCCGTCTGCCAACATGGGGCCAGTCCCCCTGGACTGTCCAGGAGCTCGGGGGTGGGGTGTATTCAGGACACACACTGAGTCCTCTCCTTACTTGTACACACTGATATAATGTTCTTTTTTCACCCATTGTGTTTTGTAATTTATGGGTCATTCCTCTTACTGATCGTTCTGTTCCTGCCTACTTTACTTTCTTCTCTGAAATATTTGGCATAAATTACATATTTAGGTTTGTCTCTTAAACAGGTATAATGGACATGGAATATACTATTTTGTCTTTTGGCAGTTTTTAGTTTACAATGCTGGACAAACAGTCCTGTTTTTTTTCACGGTTTTTTGCAAACTGTTACTACTGATGATGACTGACTGACTTTTTTGGACTAAAGTCAGAAAACATGGCACGTTTATATCCCATAAAGACCCAAACAGATTTTGGAAAAAATGCCAGATCGGCAGCCGATACCGATCTGTAGATTGGATTGGGACATCCGGAGGCGACGTCACCTTTCTAAGGGACAGAGCTCCATGGGAACCCTAAACCTAACTGTGGGAGAGATATAGGCTGACAGGCGCTGAGTAGTTTAGTATTCTATGGTAGTACTGTTGTGTAGATTTTCTAGTGTAGTAGGAACAGTGATGTTTTGGCCCCGGGGGTACTGGTCAACACTAAATGTTTCAATCACAGCCCTGCGTTGTAAACTCCTCCCTGTAGCTCACTCACTCATTCTGACGTACTCTAGCCTACTCAGGCTGTGACTCTGCTCAGACTGTGAATGTACGGCACGCTGTAACCGATGCTTTTTAGTGTAATCCATTACTTGTGAGACATATTTCAATTTCAAAGAGCAATAAACTATCAGCTTACCTCCCAGTAGTATAACACAAGGGAAGAAGTGGGTTTAATGTGGAAGGTGTAGCTGGTGCTGGAGCCAGGTCAAACCAACCAATAGAAACTCTTCTCTCATCCATCAGCGTAGGCCCCGCCCATTAAGTGCAGTTTAACTCGCAAGCAAAACTTTTGAACTTGCAAGCAAAGAGGACTGATTTATAAGCAAAATGATGTTTTTTTTGATTGTCACTTATTGTCTTTTGCTCTCAAATCTCTTTTTTTCTGTTGCTAATCTATTCTATTTGATCAATCAATAAAGACACAAATGTCTCTGATATTGTAATAAATGGTGATAAATCACTTAGAAATGTTAAATAGAGAGAAAAACTGCCATAAAAGTAGCACTGGGTCTTTTTGAGTTAAATATTATATCATGTGTCAAGTACTAGTTTAACTTTGAGAGGCTGAAGGTCAACGTCACATTTTCTAAAAACCTCTGTGGTCTCAAGGTATTGTTTGCAAATTTATTTGACTTGTTTTTGGAGCTGTTGAATCAAATTTTGTGTGAATTCGCATGTATTTGTACATCATTTTAAGTCATTATCTCTGTGAAGCTAGTGTAATTATTGGGACTTGAGTGTTTTATATCACTGCCTGGGTGGAGATTTATTCTCTCTGCGTTTTAGCTGCCAAACTGCCAGTCTGCAGAACTGGAAAAACATTCATTAGGTCTCCACCAAATGTTGTGAAATTTCATTTTTGAAATGTCAATATTTTAGAAGATGACAGTGCTTCCATGTTCACTATGGAGCCTCTGAACGTCCAAATGGGTCATATCTGATGACCATGGAAAGATGACAAACTGCATTTTACACCAATTATTTACATGTATTGATAGGATTAGTGGATCAACAGGGATTAAACGTTTTACATCAGTAGATGCTTTTGGTTGGAGTTGGATGTTTAGGTTTTTATGGATTAAAAATGTATATGTTTCAACAATTAGGAAGGAGAAATGTTACTGGATAACAAACCAAGGTTATTATCATTAATGAAAACTAACGAAATGACGAAAACTAGAATTGTAAAAACATTTTTGTTAACTGAAATGAATAAAAACTATAATTAAAAGAAAAAAAACAATAACTAACTGAAACTGTAAACTGTACTGTGTGCTTATAAAACTAACTAAAACGTATACAAATTCTGGATAAAATTCCCTTCGTTTCCATCTTTTGTCAGTGTTGGATTGATATGAAATCGATTTATTTCCCTCAAGCAATTTTAGCTGCTGGCACCATATGATATTTAACGGTCCGTCACTTCTTGTCACTTGTCATTTAGTCGTCTTCTGGTCCCCACTCTACCTGGAAACATGGAGACTAAAGTTGAGAGAAAGCAGCAGAGTCCTGTCTGGGATTTATTTGAATACGACGGAGAAGAAGAGAAAAGATGTAAAGAGACTAAAACTAAACTAAAACTAAGCATTTAGAAAAAAAACAAAAACTAATAAAAACTAGCAAACCTGCTCTAAAAACTAATTAAAACGAACTGAATTAGAGAAAAAAAAGTCAAAACTAAATAAAACTAAACTATAATGAAAAATCCAAAACTATTATTACCTTGTAACAAACCACTGTTATGCATATAATCACTGCATTTGTAGGTCATGTGTACCATAAATTCTTCACAGCTCAAACATTTTTAATATTTAATCTGATGTGACGTATTTGATGTGAGAAGGAATATATGAAACCCCCAGATTTAAGAAATTCTTGATCATAAAGAAAACACACAGAAATAAACAGGAAATCATGTGAGTTGGAGGCTGGATGGCGTCATTTCCAGATTACAGTAGCAGCTCCTAAAATGCCAGATTATCACATGGTGTATCCAGCCACAACCCCCGCACCCCACCCCTTTTCTGGGGCACTTTAACCCCAATCACCATGGCAACCTGTCACTGTGCCTTCCGTTGGTGTTTGGAAGTCAGATGCCTGTGTGTAGATGTGAAGTGGAGATCTCTCTGTCTGGTACGGTCTGTTCAGACACACCTACTGAAACCACCAGGGCTTCAGGTTCACTTTTTCCTCTGTCTCTGGATTTGAAACCATCAAACACAAATCTGTGTGCAACACGTAGATTTAAACTCAAAGCCAAAAGTCTTCGCAAAGTTTTGAGGCAGTGACAAAATAAGTGTCTGATTAGTTTAGTTTGTTTATTTATTAGTTTCTTTCATAGCATTAAAGTAAATCTGCTTCTACATCTCAGTAAATTGACCATATTATGAATGAAAATTAGCAGAAAGAAGAACAATCTTAGATTTTCTGCCTCTTTAACAAAATACTTGTTTGCGTCTACAATAGTAATTCTAAACACAATTGTGAAATCAACCTCTTAATACAGTATCTGCATCACTGGCTGCTGCAATTCAATTATTTGCACGAAGAAATCAAACAATTTGTTACCTCTGCCAAGGAGGTTAGGTTTTAGCCAGGGTTTGTTTGTTTGTTTCTTTGTTGGTTAGTTAGCAATTTAACTGAAAAAGTTATGGACGGATTTTGATGAAATTTTCAGGAAATGTCCAAAATGGGACGAGTAACAAATGATTAGATTTTGGGAATGATCTGGATCACTGTCTGGGCCCAGGAATTTTAAAAGGATTCTTTATCATTGGGAGATAGGGATATTTTCAGCATATGTATGTGTAACTCCACAATGAATGGTCAGAGTGCTTGGTAAAAAAAATACAAAATAAGTTCCCAACAGGTTCTACAAGATACTGAAGACTGATCTGGATCCTCACAAAATTCTGGATACCATGATCCAGAACAGGAAAAAAAAGAGTGGAGTTTTAGAATTTTCCTCTCAACAAGGGAACAAATTATGGTATTGACATGCAACAAACACCAAAATGAAGCTATGACAGTGTGAAATCTGAAGTGTGCCAACCGATTTGTTTTCAGCAACTATGGAGGTAGATCCAGGAGAAAAGCGCCATTTCCGAGAAAGTGATTTTCGTTAATAAATTCTGAACTAATCATGATATCAAAGTGAATCCAATTGCTAAAGGTATGTTTTCTTGGTTAAGGAATCTAATAATGCAAATTAAATGAATGCTAAACTATTATATTTGGAGTAAATCAAAGCTATAGAGGTAGATGAAAAAGGATAATATCAGTGCTAAGGGTCAAAGTCCAGGTATTATTTTTCGTAGATCACAGCATGGAAGACTGAGCTGCCCTGGCAGAGGTCTGCGCTCTCTGAGTGCTTTTCTTGTTCATTATTACCTCCGCCAAGGAGGTTCTGTTTTTGCCAGGGTTTGTTTGTTTGTCTGTCTGTTTGTCTGTCCGTTAGTGTGCAACATAACTCAAAAAGTTATGGACAGATTTGGATGAAATTTTCAGGGTTTGTTGAAAATGGGATAAGGAAGAAATTATTAAATTTTGGGGGTGATCAGGGGTGGGGGGGCCCACGGGGGGGGCGGAGACCAGAAAATTTCATCAAAATCTGTCCATAACTTTTTGAGTTATGTTGCACACTAACGGACAGACAGACAGACAAACAAACCCTGGCAAAAACATAACCTCCTTGGCGTGGGGGGGCCCATGGGGGGGGGGGGGGGGGGGGGCACTGATCAGCCTTGGCGGAGGTCTGCGCTCTCCGAGTGCTTCTAGTTTCTCACTTACTTTAACCATAACCTAACAGCCAAACATTATGGAAAGAAAAAAACTGAGCAAAAAAGCTTACAATAAGAATAAAACATAAATGATTAACAAAAATATCCTTTTACATCATTAGCTCACCTGCCGACAGGTCAAGAGAGCTAATGTGAAGGCGCTGTGTGTGGCGTCGTCATTGTGTTTGGTAGCAGTTTCTCCAAACATCCTCTCTGCTGATACTACTGGTTAGATTCATTTCAAATTTAACATGTAGCTTCCTTTGGACAATGTCTCCAAAGTTTTAGTCACAGTTGTGAGAAATTCAAATTTTTTAAATATTACACATTTGCCTTTACTTATAATGGGCCATAGTTTGATGGTTTATAACATGGAAATGGTTAGAAATATCAGTATAGTTACTATTTAGCACTAATAGGAAGTCATATATGGACTTTTATTGAATTTGTTGAGTTATTGGCCAGTGAAAGTACCACCCACTTCTACTGGGAGCTAGATCTCCTGCATCAAGACGACAGAACTCTAACATAGTGGCAGAACCTGACAACCTTGCAAATTCAATGTGTTATTGATTCTTGATAGAACAAGCCGGTGAGATATAGGGACATTGGTCATATTTTTTTGCGCAAACATACACATGAACTTACCAGGTTTTCACATATCAACACCAAGGTTATTATCGTTAACAAAAACTAACGAAACGACGAAAACTAGAATTGGAAAAATATTTTTGTAAACTGAAATAAATAAAAACTATAATTAAAAGAAAAAGCGAGAACTAACTGAAACTGTATTGTGTGCTTACAAAACTAACTAAAACATATAAAATTATGGATAGAATTCCCTTTGTTTTCGTCTTTGTCACCATACGACACTCCACAGTCCGTCACTTCTCGTCACTTGTGGTTTCCAGTCGTCTTCTGGTCCCCACTCTACCTGGAAACATGGAGACTAAAGTTGGGAGAAAGCAGCAGAGTCCTGTCTGGGATTTATTTGAATACGACGACAGAGAAGAAGAGAAAAGATATTTTAAAAAAAAACTAAAACTAAACTGAAAGTCAACTAAAACTAAGCATTTAGAAAAAAACTAAAACTAATAAAAACTAGCAAACCTGCTCTAAAAACTAATTAAAACTAACTGAATTAGAGAAAAAAAAAGTCTAAACTAAATAAAACTAAACTCTAATTAAAAATCCAACACTATTAAACCTTGATCAAAACAGAACTGAATGAAAAAAATATATAAATTCAATGTTTAATTACATACAATTAATACAGATTTAAACACTTCCATTACTGTCCTGGATTTGACTGCTTTTCCTCATCTTCATATTTATTTTTTAAATGGCATTTTATATATTCATTTTTGCTGGTATATGTTTTTACTTTGCTTTAATTCATCTGTTTGACTGTACCATAATTTAACCCCTGCCATTGAAATGCATATCCCTTTTACAGTAGTTCTGACACAGTTAGAAATGAGAATAAACACTTCTTTTTTGTTTTTCGTATCACACAGGTTAAATCCACTTTAAGACATACATCCAATCTGTAGAACTGCTGATATTTTCATAGTTTCATACTTTTAAAAATTATTTTGTCTTGATAAGGTTTTTCATCATATCTCTTTTATGACCAGAGTAACAGATCAGGGTTCGTGCACGCCAGCATGTGATGCACAGTCTGCATTCCGGTGTTGTAATGTGATGTAATGTTGCTTCAGGACTCTTCTCTGATCTGCTTTTACCTTTTCTCAGACCCACCCTGTGTTGTTACCTGGCACTTACAAAGTTCTAACAATGCTCACTTGTATTCATGTGCCCTTGTGTAATATTACTAGTACAGTTTTCTCATGACCCTGCTTGATTTTTGTCTGTGTCTTCCATCAGAAAAAAGCCAAAGGAGAGGAGCTGTTTGACCAGATCATGTACCATCTGGACATCGTAGAGAAAGACTACTTCGGACTTCGCTTTATGGACGCAGCACAAGTGGCAGTAAGAAATATAGATAATACTTTACACTTCGGTAAGACCCAGTATACAGTCATATCAGTGAGAGATATTACATGGTTTTCCATAAAATTGAAACATTTAATAAGGAGGACTTCAGTGTTGGTTGGATTCAAGGAGTTTTCTTTTGGAAGTTACAGGAACATGTGCAGGAACAACATCAGACACTTTCTAAAGTAGTTCACTGAGGGCCAACCACAACCTTTACATCTGGGAAAAGTACTTTACTATAGATCAGGGGTCTCAAACATGCGGCACGGGGGCCAAATGCAGCCCACCAAAGGTTCTAATCTGGCCCGTGGGATGAATTTGCAAAGTGCAAAAATTCCCCAGTCGAGGCTGTGGAACTCATTTTAGTTCAGGTTCCACATACAGACCAGTATGATCTACAGTCAAATAATAACAGCAGAATAACTGACAAAAAATAATGACTCCATATTTTCTTCTCGGTTTGATGTGGGAAAAAATATTACATTATATCTGTAAATAATGACAACTTCAAATTTTTGTCTTTGTTGTAGTGCAAAAAAACCCCAATAAATTATGAAAATATTTACATTTCCAAACTATCCTGTAACAATAAAATGTGAATAACCTGAACAAATATGAACAACCTGAAATGTCTAAAGAAAATTCAGCACAATTTTAACAATTTTCTGCCTGTTCCTCAGTGTTTAGTGTCTTTGTAGATCTGATCCATAATGCACATGTAGAAATGGTAAATTGAGGCAGAATATTGTTAAAATTGCACTTATTTTTCTTAAGAAATTTCAGTTTTTTCAGGTTATTCACATCTTTTTTTGTTTCATAAGTTTATAAAAGTAAGTATTTTCATAATTTAATGAGTTTTTTTGCACTAACACAAAGACAACAATTTGGAGTTGTCATTATTTATAGGTTATTATGCTATTATTTTATTGGTCCAGCCCACTTCAGATCAAATCGGGCCGAATGTGGAACCTGAAAGAAAATGAGTTTGAGAGCCCTGACATAGATAGTTTTGATGCTGTTGTGGAAGGCCAAGCCTGAGTGGATGGATTTTGGGTGGAAGACAGACTCAGAAACATTGTCCCAGGATAAAAGGTGTTTATTTAAAAAAAGGTGTCACCAAGCTTCCTGTGTTACAAAAATATTTACAATAAAAAAATTAACATTTGACACAGCTTAACCGAAGAAAACTAAATATATTGAATTAAATTGACTTAACATAACATGCACTCAGTTACACCACTGGATGTCCTCTCTCCTCCTCATCAACCTTCAACTGCCTTTTATATTCTGTTGAAGACACCAGTGCATTTGGGTCAAACCATACAGCAGTCAAACTCCCACTTCCTCTGGGGAAAAATAGAACAGAAACATATATTTCTTCTACATTTCCCAGAGAGCGTCTCCCCCTGCCTTTAACTTGTAATGTTTTACCAACACTTAATCTATAATCATATACCAAATAATACATTTCCAATTTAAAATGACCAACACCCCTCTAGTTGCTTGCATCATTGATGATGTCAGCAGGGCTATAAAAGCAGGAAGTAGGGGAGTACTTCCTCTCTTTGTCTCTGGAACACATGGTGGGTATGGTAAGTAGGAATTTAACAAAATTAAACTCAAAGAATAGACAACTGAACCAATAAACCAATTTAAACTTCACTATACTTGTCAGTGTATGATTTTAACAAGAACCGATGTAGATGATGATGATGATATGAGGATTTTTTTTTTTTTTTGTATTGCTTGTTTTATACTCTCCTTGTTAGCCAGATGGTGTCCTTGAGTGCCAAGAAAGGCACCTGTAAATAAAATTTATTTTTATTTTTATTATTATTATTATTATTATTATTATTATTATTATTATTATTATTATTATTATTATTATTATTATCTGTAACCAAACATAATGCAAACTCAAACAAACCTGGGATAGCCTGTGTTTGCACATTACAGATTAAAGGTGGAATAATTGTAAGCAGCAGAGATGTGGACTCGAGTCACATGACTTGGACTCAAGTCAGACTCTAGTCATTCATTTGATGACTTCAGACTCGACTTGACAAAATGTAGGAAGACTTGCAACTCGACTTGAACTTGAACACCAGTGATGTGTGACTTCACTCAGACTTCAGCCTTATGACTTGGAAAGACCTGATACATTACCCAAAACTTTAAGATTAAAGAGTGTGTCATTTAAAAAGTGCGCTAATCAAGTCATGTCATAGCTCCTTCACTGAGCGATGCAATCCACCTCTCTCTCTCTCTCACTGCCTCGGTGTGCTTGTGTGACCGGTCAGCAGTAGGGGTGGGAATTGAAAACTGGGTCCGACTTACAACTGGTTCCAATTGATCAATTCCATCAGAATTGTACACCTCATCAATTCTTCTTAACGATTCTCTCATTTCTCAGCACGATGTTTTCTGGTTTTTCCTACATCGCGTCGCAGTACACATGGACCAGGTCTGAGCGCACCACAGACCAGGACCTCCAGAGTAACTGGACCATATGCCACTATTGGGATTTGTCTGTCACTCATCAGGAGTGCCACCCCTGACCAGTCTGGATCAGATCAGCCTAACATGTTTTTAAATCCTCATTCTTTCAGAATATTTACATTTGTTCATTAAACAGTTCAGGAAAATATGACTATGTTACACTTTCTGTTTGTGTGTGTACAATAGTGTATGTGTGTGACATTATTAATAATTTAATCTGGAAAATGGTCAAACAAACGCCACTATGACCTGTCCAACTACTGTTTTTTTCCCACTCAAAAAACCACTCAGGAATCGATAGGAGACTTGATAAGGAATTGGACTGATAAGCAGAATTGACAACGGCATTGATATTATTAAAATCCTATCAGGTCCCACCCCTAATGAGCACTTTATTTTTGTTCACGTTTGTTCAATTATTTTATCAAACATGTTTTGATAAATAAATGCTGATTTTAAAAAATGTGCATCTAATTGTAATCTATTATTACCGTTAAAAAGACCTGAAATTCAAAGTTTAGGACTTGGGACTCGACTTGGGACTTAACAGTCTTGACTTGGGACTTGAGGACAAAGACTTACTTGTGACTTGCAAAACACTGACTTGGTCCCACCTCTGGTTAACACAAATAGCTAACAAGCTTGGTTAAATTAGAAGGTAAAATGATGGTAAAGGGACAAATGGTGTGGTTCTCACCCACTCTGTCACAGCTGTCATCATGGATGTTTCATTAGTTTGACTGTAAACCCCTGACTTAGACTTAGTGCAAACCCAAAAATAAGGAACATAAGCCAATCTAAGAGTTCCCTGCCTTGGTTTTGGGGATGGTCTCAGTATTTTCACTTGTACGTAAAGCCTGACACACCTCCTGTACTGAGTTACAGCTGCTAATGTAGAAGTGAGCATTGGCTGTTATTAGGAGGGTCTGTTGTAATTGGCCACAATGGCAATGAAGGGAAGTAATCCGATTTTTATCCATTTTTGTCAGTCTAATATTTTTTACTTCACTGTTCACATCATTCCACTGTTGCTGTCAACAGCTGGATTTTAACCAATAAAGACTAGGGCTGTAAGAAAATATGGGTTCTGCAATATATCGTGATATTTCATTTCACAATACTGTATTGATATTAAAAAGTACTGTATCGATATTTTTAGGTGTTTATTCAAATGAAGATATTGCGGAGGTTCATTTTGTTTTTCTTTTTTGTTTATATTTCATTTATTATTGTTTAACACTATTTATTAAATAATGGTTATTTGAAGCATCCTAAAAGGCCTTTTTACTGTCTGAGAGGCAGATGGTAGTTCCTTTGTTGGGATTGAACTAAAATACTGTTCTGACATTAGTTCTGAACTAATAGAATATGGACATTTTAACAGGATCTTAAACTGTAATGTCTGTGAAACATAATTTCAGTTTCAACACCGGAACATTTTGTGATATAGCATTAGATCCTGTTGTGATCAAATAAAAATGTGTTTAGTATTTGTGCAGATTCCTGGTGTAATTCAATTCTTCCAGGAAATAATGATTTTATAAAAAGAAACAAACAAACAAAAATGGCCTTTTTAACAGTATCATAATATATCATGATATATCGTATCATGATCCTAGTATTGTGATTTGTATTGCATCGCCACATTCTTGCCAATACACAGCCCTGATAAAGACCCAGACATCCACCGCTGACCAAAAGTATCGATTGATGTAAAGTATTTAATACCTGTTGATCCACTAATCCTATCAATACATGTAACATTTGTGAACATTCAGAGGCTCCGCAATGAACATGGAAACACAGTCATCTTCGACAACACAGTAAAACCCATGTAATTTGATAAATGACAGTGGTTGTACGTGCTTGTGTTTATATTCAGGTAATGATAAATTTAGTTGGAAAAAGTAACTTGTTTGTTTCACTATAACAGTTTTTGGATTTAATCTGAGCTTTACTGAGCGTCTATATCACAGGTGACAAACATGCGGCCCGGGGGCCAAATCCGGCCCACCAAAGGGTCCAGTCTGGCCTTGGGATGAATTTGTGAAATGCAAAAATTATGCTAAGATATTAACAGTTCTTTTAGTTCAGGTTCCACATTCAGACCAATTCAATCTGCAGTGGACAGGACCAGTCAAATACTATCCTAATAACATAAAAATAATGACAACTCCAAATTTTTCTCTATTTACACATGTATTTACACTAAAACAAAGTATAATTTCGCAAAAAATGTGAATAACCTGAACAAATATGAACAACCGGAAATGTCGTAGGAGAAGTAAGTACAATTTTAACAATATTCTGCCTGTTATTAAATGTTTTGTGTGTTTGTAGATCCACTGTGATCTGTAAGTTATAATGTACATGTGGAAATGATAAACTGAGGAAGAATATTGTTAAAATTACACTTATTTTTTCAGTTTGTTCATGTGATTCACATTGTTTGAAAGGATAGTTTGTAGATGTAAACCTGTTCATAATGTAAATTTACTTTTTTTTGGCTCTAAAACATAGAGAAAAGTTTGGAGTTGATATTATTTATATATTATTATGTTATTATTTTACTGGTTCGGCCCACTGCAGATCAAATTTAGCTGAATGTGGAACTGAACTAAAATGAGTTTGACAGCCCTGGCCCTGGTCTGTATGATCAGTAAATTAAATGTAGGAAAACACCTGATTTTTACAGACAATTCAAAATGCACAGGATAATATTGTAATAAATGGTGACAAATCACTTGGGAGACAAAAAAAAAAAATCATTTGGACATTGTGACAAAACAGTTGTGGATCTTTAAGAGTTAAATTTCAAATCGGTCTTCAGTCCCAGACTTTTCTTGTCATCGAATGGGCTAAATTGGATTGATTATGAGCCAGTTTTCTGTTGTCAGACTCGCTGTTTCAAGTCACTGGTCTGCCACTGACCCTGTGGTTTCACCCTGATACGCTGTGAAGGCTGTGGAAGCAAAGAGCTGGTGGGAGGGAGGAATGATGAAGCACAAGGGAGGGGTGGAGGGAGAGAGTCAAAAGGGTGGAAGAGGGAGCTGTAAGCCAGTGAGGGAGGGAGGAAAAGAGGGAGGGCTTTAATAAGGAATGTGGGGGAGAGGAGACTAAAGGGTGCTGTGAGTTCCTGCCTTATCTCCCTGTCCCTCAGTGGAACCTCCACATGCAGCAGCACCAGCCCTCCTTCACATTGTTCATGCCTCATAAAGCCTGAACCTCCAGGAAGAATTACACCACTGAATGGGCTGTCTGTGTGCGTTTGACAAAGGACTTCTTAGAATTTATCAAACTAATTATTTTGCTTTTAACCCTTTCATGCGTGAGTTATGAGAACCTTAATCAAGATTTTTTTCCTAAGTGTTTTAATTCCTCTTGAGGCATGAAAAAAAAACAATGCCATTGAAATTTTTTTTTATGAATCTATTTTTCATGGAGCTGTACAAATGTCCACTCAGCTGGACACTATGCATTTAATTTTTGAAGCAAAGAAACATGTATTTACTGACATACTGTGTGAAAACTAGGGCTGTGTATTGGAAAGAATCTGGCGATACAATACGAATCACAATACTAGGATCATGATACGATATATCACGATATATCATGATACTGTTAAAAAGGCCATTTTTTGTTTTTCTTTTTCTAAAATTATTATTTCCTTGAAGAATTGAATTACACCACAAATCTGCACAAATACTGAACACATTTTTATTTGATCAGAACAGGATCTAATGTTATGTCACAAAATGTTCCTGTGTTCAAACTGAAATTATGTTTTACAGACATTACAGTTTCGGATCCTGTTCAAATGTTCATATTCTATTAGATCAGAATGAACATCAGAACATTATTTTTGTGCAATCCCAACAAAGGAACTAACATTATTTAATAAAACGGTGTTAAATAATAATAAATAAAATATAAACAAAGAAGAAAAACAAAAATGAATTTGAATAAATACCTAAAAATATCGATACAGTACTTTTTAATATTGATACAGTATTGTGAAATGAAATATTGTGATATATTGCAGAACCGATATTTTCTTACACCCCTAGTGAAAACTATGGAATTTTTTTTTTTTTTTTTTACCTGTCTTGTCCAGCATCATAACAGCAAAATGGTAGTCTGGCTGCCTTTTTGTGCTGAACAAATTTGCTTTGCCAAAGGAAACCTCAATGAGGCTCCCTTTGATATTCTACTGTCTTTGTTATGAGTTTTGTTGAATCACATTTTGATACTGGACCTGACAATGAAACATGTATTTACTGACGTACTGTGTGAAAACTATCTTTTTTGAGCTTACCGGCCGACAGGCTGTAAGCTATTGTCGTCATGCGGCGTCCGTTGTCGTCCGTCGTCAGTTACAAAAATTTCATTTGTCGTCTTCTCCGAAACTACAATTCCAATTGACTTCAAACTTGGTATACAGCTTCTTTATGATGGTGTCAACAAAAGTTAGTGAAATTATTTGGATCCGGATCTGATTCTGGATTTGGTGCCACTTTGAAAAATGTCCCCAATATAAGAGATAGGAGGTAGATCGATGCAATAACTCAGTAAATATAAATGATATCCAGTGTAAATTTCTTCAGTCCAGCCCTGATGGGGAGATGACCAAAACATAATGTCCACATGCTGATCAGGATCTTCTTCTGGATCCGGGAACTTACAGAAACTTTAACATGGGCTCTTATGGGGAAAAAATTTCAATCGTCTTTTTCTCCGAAACTACAGTTCTGATTGACTTCAAACTAGATGAAGAATTGACATCCTTTTCTTTTGTTTCAGCATTGGCTTGACACTACAAAAAGTATCAAAAAACAAGTGAAAAGTAAGTATTTCTATTCTGTGTTGTATTTTAAAGTAATAAATTGATTTTCAGCTTCATATTTGTTTAGTGATATCTGATTGTTGTCATTTTGATCTGTGTTAGTCGGCCCACCATACTGCCTTCACATGAGAGTGAAGTTCTACTCTTCAGAACCCAACAACCTGCACGAAGAACTCACCAGGTTAGGAATACAGTACCAAAAACACTGCAGTAAACTGTTAATATGTAATAAAATATTGTTTCCATGACATATTCCTGATTTTTTTTTTTTTTTTTTTTTTCTACAGATACCTATTTGTGCTGCAATTAAAGCAAGATATCCTCAGTGGCAAGTACGTCATTTCTGTGTTTGAGCTTTACTGCAACTTACCTAAGAAAGTGGGATGCACAAAAACAAAGAAACTTTATGTTGGTCTTGTGATTCTACCATAAACGGTTCAAATGACCTGTTTCATTTACTGTGGGTATAGTCCTGCACAGCTGTTATTACCGTGTGTTTTCATGTAATGCAAAGCACACAGTACTATTTTTTGTCATATTTATTGCTATTATTATTATTATTATTATTATTATTATTATTATTATTATTGTCATGACATACAAAAAGGCAGATTTTGTTGGGGGGCCTGTTCTGGTGAATTAGACTGCAGTGTTTTAGCTGTTGGTGTTGCTTATCATATGTCCATTTTTCAGGCTTGAATGTCCATTTGACACAGCGGTGGAGTTGGCTGCCTTCTCACTACAGGGTAAGCACCAGAGGACAGTTTGGCTGAACATTGCATAATGTGGCACAAATGTTTACTTGGGCACAAGGGTGAAGTGTCAAGGTAAAAGTCAAGTTTTCTGGGGACTAGTACTCTTGGCAGGTACCAACATACTGACGTTCCACTTTACGGACTTCTGTTGTGGTGAAAAAATTATTTCAAATTAAATTGACGTTCAGTGGGGGTGGGGTGTCCCTCCCCTAATATGATGGTAGGGGAACGCTGCATTTCATCCTGTAAGCTGTTAAAGGACACTGGTGACTGGAAACGATAGTCAGAGAAACTGGAGGCTGACCAGTGTGGGATTTTTGGGGCTGGTACTAATATTGATAGTCTATATTTTATTAGGTGTGAAATGATTCCTCGAGTTGTTCGAGTACCTCGATTACATAAAATGATCGAGGAATTTTCTCTGCCTCGTGGAATCGCTTATTTAATTGTAAAGCTCATAGCACTACTTCATGAGGCACAACGTGCTTACGTTACTCACACAATGGATGATGACGGCGGATGCACAAGTGTTCGGTTGAAGCAGCGGGAAGATAGAAGAGGCGAATGAATACAGCAATGATGATGAAAGACAAAAAAAAAAAAAAGTCAGAAGATGTCGAAAGTGTGGAAGCATTTCAGACTGAACAGCAGGTGAACACCGTGTCATGTGTCAGTTTTAACTCTGCCCTTCCATAAAACAACAGCACATCTGCGATGTAACATTTTCTCATAGACCCCCAGAATGGAGCGGAGGACCCCAGATAAAAATAAAATTAACGTAGGGCAAATCCATGAGATTAACGTTAATGTACCTTACTAACATAACGTTAGCCCTGCGGTGGGCTAGGTTTCTGTTAATTATGTAACTGTCGAATGTGTGTTTATTACGATTGTGACAAACATAGATTTAGGCAGCGAGCCGCACACCCAGGATTTGAACAATTAATTTCCCAAAAGTATGGAAACAATGGTGCACGGCTTGGGGAAAGTTTTCTCTTACCTTGTCACGGCCGAATTTTGGCAAAATCCAACAACTTTTTGCAAAAATGAAGTGAATCATCAGTTAATTGGATATGTGTGTGTGTGTGTGTGTGTGTGTGTGTGTGTGTGGGTGGGGGGGGGTTATAGGTTATGAGGCAGACAGATAAGGTGGGGGGGGCATTGCCTTGATTCTCCTGAATACAGCAGAAATGTGTAAAACTGTTCATGCATGGACTCATTCCAAGTTCCCGTTCAAATGTTCTTGCCTCTTATATGCCACATATGTTGTTTTTTTTTTGTTTTTTTTTTATATCATGCCCACGGACTTGAAGGTTTTCATTCACCATACAGAGCAACTTACAGAGAGAAGCTATTTATTTGACTAATAACACACTTCACCACTGATAAACAACAACAGAGAAATGCCCATTCACCCCTCCGTGTGGAAAAAGAACAACTTCATATTTATGAGTGCTGGTGTATCCCAGAGCAGTTTTTACAGTGGACTGTCTCCATGACGACAACCAGAAGCGCACGCAAAATCCTCATTTAATTAAGGCAGTCTCCAAGACTTTGCACCTGTTGTTATTTGCGCAGGAAATCTTAGTTGATCACCCCTGATATGCAAATCAATAGCACGTGCATTTTTTAGCGTGAGCAAGCACATTTGCGCCCGTTATTTGCGATCTTAGAAAATCAGGCCCTAAGAGTCTGACTGCTGCTGTTCCCATGGGCTCATGCAGTCCACTTAGGAATGTACCATTTGTTTTGTTTCTCCAAATGTTGACCTTTTACCTTTTAGTCTATGTATATTTACAGCTTTATGAACAATGATTGTACGTGATGCATTTGTCTGCAAATGACATATGAGAGCGGTGCTTTGGAGGAACAAAGATGTGAGTGTGAACAGGCGTCTGTGGAATGGGCCTGAACACACACTCCCCTCAACACATCTCGGTGTGTGGAGTAAATGCCAGCTCATTAGTGCTCCATCCTCTTTGGAGGCCCCCTAATCCACCACTCTGCTCTGTCTCCTCTCTTCACCACAGTGGAGTGTTCTCCATTGATGTTCCACCTTTTATGTAGAATTATGTTTTTGGTCCACTGACATTTATAGGGATGGAGGAGTCTCTTCTGTCTGTATCCAGAGGTTTTTTTTACTCACAGCTGGACTAAGAATACTGCGTGTCCCCAAACAAGTCCTCTCACTGTTGTTATTTGTAAACAGCAGCAGAGATAAGATTTAGTTTTTAGCTTACCGGCTGACAGGCCGTAAGCTACTGTTGTCACGCAGCGACCGGCGTCATCATCTGTCGTCCGTTACAAAAATTTCAATCGTCTTCTTCTCTGAAACTACAGTTCCGATTGACTTCAGACTTGGTATACAGCTTCTTTATGATGATGTCAACAAAAGTTAGTGAAATTATTTGGATCGGGATCTGATTCTGGATTTGGTGCCACTTTGAAAAATGTCCCCATTATAAGAGATAGGGAGTGGATGGATGCAATAACTCGGTAAATATAAATGATATCCAGTGTAAATTTCTACAGTCCAGCCCTGATGGGGAGATGACCAAAACATAATGTCCACATGCTGATCAGGATCTTCTTCTGGATCCGGGAACTTACGGAAAATTTAACATGGGCTCTTATGGGGAAAACATTTCAATCGTCTTTTTCTCCCAAACTCCAGTTCTGATTGACTTCAAACTTGGTATACAGCTTCTGTATGATGATGTCAACACAAGGGATTGACATTATTTCGATCCGGATCTGAGTCTGGATTTGGTGCCACTTTGAAAAATTTCCCCATTATAAGGGATGGGAAGTGGATTGATCCAATAAATCAGTAAGTATCAATGATATCAAGTTGGAATTTGAATTTTTACCTCTGCCAAGGAGGTTATGTTTTTGCCAGGGTTTGTTTGTTTGTCTGTCCATTAGTGTGCAACATAACTCAAAAAGTTATGGACAGATTTTGATGAAATTTTCAGGGTTTGTTGGAAATGGGATATGGAAGAAATGATTAAATTTTGGTGGTGATTGGGGGTGGGGGGGCCCACGGGGGGGGGGCCACTGATCAGCCTTGGCGGAGGTCTGCGCTCTCCGAGTGCTTCTAGTTTACAGATGTGATTAAAATATGACCAAAACATGGGCTATTTCTGTAATAGAATAAATACACAGAACTGGCTGATAATAAATGGCATCTGGATACATTTCCCAAAGCTTTGAATTTGGCCGGTAAACTACAGGGCCATTGGTCCTATTTTTCTAATCAGTTCTAATTGTTCTGTATCTTTCTCCACTTCCACCTGGCTTTGTCTCCTCTTATCTCTTTATTGTAGCTGAGTTAGGAGACTGTGACCCATTAGAACATAATCTGGACCTTGTGTCAGAATTTCGCTTCATCCCCAACCAGACAGAGGACCTGGAGCTGGCCATATACAACACATGGAAAGAGTGCAGGTGAGCGTTTATCAATACTCAACTTAACAAGGAATATAATGAGTTGACTAAATTTAAGAACATTGCATTCACCATGACATCAGATAGATGTGTTTTGATCACCACAGCCTGTCCTCCATTCGTGACTAAGCATACATAGGTCACAAACTTAAACACTGAATGCTTTGAGAACGAGCATGTGTGTACTCTGAACATACTGGGGTGTGTGCCAGAGCGTTGTCATCCATAAGGTGTGTCATAGATTCAGCTTCTCGATAGTTTTTTTTAGTTTCGACTGGACTAATTTTGCTCTTTTGAAAACATTCATCTCTCACTCAAGAGACTACTTATCAGAAACCTATAACATCAGTTTAAACAGCCTCCCCAAGCAGTTTAACAAACAGCCTGCCACACCTGGACTCACCTGAGAGCAATCAACCCCCCCTGTAGGACTTGAACAATGACCCATTCCCTCCTCAATGACCCTGAAACTCACACACGATGGACTCTATGCACAGCCTCACTGCTGAACTTCAAGTGGGTCCTTTATTTCTTGTCTTTCATTACTGGACACACTGATTAATCCAGGTGTGTCTGCTACTTCTTGTTGTGACTACTGATTAATTAGGCACATCTGGATTAATCAGTGTGTCCAATAATGAAAGACAGGAAATAAAGGACCCACTTGTAGTTCAGGAAGTAGTGAGGCTGTGCATAGAGCCCATCAGGGCTGTGTATCAGCAAGAATCTGGCGATATGATACAAATCACAATACTAGGATCACGATATGATATATCACGATATATCATGATATATCATGATATATCATGATACTGTTAAAAAGGCAATTTTTTTGTTTCTCTTTTTTTAAATGATTATTTCCTTGAAGAATTGAATTACACCAGAAATATGTAAAAATACTAAACACATTTTTATTTGATCACAACAGGATCTAATGCTATAACACAAAATGTTCCTGTGTTCAAACTGAAATTCTTTTTGACAGACATTACAGTTTCAGATCCTGTTCAAATGTTCATATTCTATTAGTTCAGAACTAACATCAGAACATTATTTTAGTTCAGTCCCAACAAATGAACTAACATTATTTAATAAAAGAGTGTTAAATAATAATAAATAAAATCTAAACAAAAAAGAAAAACAAAAATGAACCTTCACAATATCTGCATTTGAACCTAAAAATATCAATACAGTAATTTTTCATATCGATACAGTATCATGAAATGAAATATTATGATATATTGCAGAGCCGATATTTTCTTACAGCTCTACACACAATACCCACTAACAACCTTGAAAACCCAGGGCCACCTCCTCTATGACCCTAACACTTAAGGTCATTAACATGTGGAAAAAGGACCTCCACAGACCACTCCCCCTAAAGGTTTATAAGTCTGATTTCCACACCAGCAAATGGAACTGATGAGGTCTTTATGGATGAGAGATGAAACATTTTCAAGAGCGAAACTAGTCCAGCTGAACCTTGAAAAATTACCAAGAAGAACGATGACCTGGACAAATGAGAACTTCCACAGACATGTAGATTCAGCTGCTGTGACTTTAGAATAACTGCTGTGTAGGTCTATGGTAGACGGTTGTCGCTTGAAAGATTATCTTTTTTTCTTGTCTGTTGTATTTTTGCTCGTCCTTTCAGAGGTCAGACACCAGCCCAAGCTGAGATTAACTACCTAAATAAAGCCAAGTGGCTGGAGATGTATGGAGTGGACATGCATATGGTCAAGGTAAATGACGTATAGACAGACTCTGTCTTGCTTGTGTTTTGTGAATGTTCTGTAAACCAGTTTACACACACTGCAGTAGCTGGAATACAAACAAGAGGTTTGGTTGGTGACAGACAGGTGATGCTGTTTCTTTTATGCTTCTGTACCAATGAAATCTATAGCCAGGACCATTAGGGTTTCATGTCAGCCCCCCCCCCCCAATGCTACTGTACGTTAGCACTTTGTTCAGATTCATATGAATTCCAACACTGTTTTTATTGAAGTCAAGGCACACCAAAGTGGCACTCATACAAGAAAAAAAGACAACACTTTTAGATTTTCTACATAACAAAAAACACAGTACCCACCCCATCCCTCCCCCCACCCTACAGAGTCCCAGGCAGTGTATCCTCATCTAAGATAAAAATAAATAAATAAATAAACAAGCAAAACAAAGAAAATAAGTGTTCAGAGAACACAAACTTCCGCCAAGCACCCCAAATGGTGTGCATGTGTAGATCGACGATTTCTTTTTAAATGAAACAGTTTCAAGGTTGTTCCATACAGCAGAAATCTGCACAGATAGATAGAACGATAGATAGAACGATAGATAGATAGAACGATAGAACGATAGATAGATAGAACGATAGATAGATAGAACGATAGATAGAACGATAGATAGAACGATAGATAGAACGATAGATAGATAGATACATACATACATACATACATACATACATACATACATACATACATACATACTTTATTGATCCCAGGGGAAATTCCGGGGGAGATTTTTATTTGATCAGAACAAGATCTAATGCTATATCACAAAATGTTCCTGTGTTCAAACTGAAATTCTGTTTTACAGACATTACAGTTTAAGATCCTGCTCAAATGTTCATATTCTATTAGTTCAGAACTAACAGCATAACATTATTTTTGTTCAATCTCAACAAAGGAACTAACATCTGCCTCTCAGACAGTAAAAAGTGCTTTTAGGATGCTTCAAATAACCATTATTTAATAAAACAGTGTTAAATAATGATAAACAAGATATAAACAAGAAATAAAAAACAAAAAACAAAAATGAACCTCTGCCATATCTGCATTTGAATAAATACCTAAAAATATCGACACAACACTTTAATATCGATACTGCATTGCGAAATAAAATATTGCGATATATTGCAGAACCGATATTTTCTAACACCCCTAGTGACGAGTCAGGGATGGATAATGGGTAACTTGGATATCTGCATCAGCATTTACACACATCTTAGTTTTTTTTCTGTCCACATTACAGCACAGCCTTAGAGTTAACAGTGTTAAAAGGGCTCAGTAGTTTTCAAAAGCCTTCCTCTGTGACCCTAGGTGTAAATATACCAAAATTCTGCATTTTAAACCACAACATACTTGCTCCATACACAAGCAACAGTGGTGCCTACAGTTTGTTTCCTTTGTCTGACTCCATCTCCATCACTCTCCTACAGGCAAGAGACGGTAATGAATACAGTCTGGGTTTGACACCCACTGGAGTTCTGGTATTTGAAGGAGAAACCAAGATCGGGCTCTTCTTCTGGTATGTTTGGTTAGGATTGGTCAAACTAGTGACTTTTAATTGTTTTCTTTTTACTTCTTCATTTACATATTAACATACATATTTGTGTTCATGTCCTCTAGGCCCAAGATCACTCGTCTTGATTTCAGGAAGAGCAAACTAACCCTAGTGGTGGTGGAAGATGATGAGCAGGTGAGAAAAAGCAATTTAAACACATTAAAGCTGTACTTGAGACTACATGATATTTCTCAAGTGCTGAATAAAACCAAAGTCGTCTACTGATGTAAACTGTTTAATACCTGTTGATCCACTAATCCGATCAATACATGCAAAAAATTCATGTAAAATGCATTTAGTCACCTTTTCGGGGTCATCATATATGACCCATTTGGACGTTCAGAAGCTCTGTAGTGAACGTGGAAACACCATCATCTTCTACAACATTGTTTCACCAGTAAAACCCATAGAGTTGGATCAATGACAGTGGATGGAGACAATTGTTTTTATCTTCTCTGTTTTGATTTTATATCCCCAACTTTAATCTACAATCTACATGATCAGTGAATTAAATGTAGGAAAATACCAGATTTTCATGGGGGAAAATATGCAAAATACAAAGGATAATATTATAATAAATGGTGAAAAATTACTTAAAAAAAAAGTTGGAGAGAAAAATTCATTTGGGAACTACCACAAAAGCAGCACTGGGTCCTTTTGGGTTAAATTGCATTGTAATAATCTGACCCAGGAACATCAGTGTTGAACAACAATGCAGATACTGTATACTCTGCCCATTTCAAATAGAGGTTTTCTGGACGGTAGCAGAGAGATGAAGAGAAAAGTGAAACACCAAAATTTGACAATTTGTACTCAATATAATTATTTAATACACCCCATGCAGAACAAGCAGCAAAACACTGAATATATTCAAGTTGTTGCCTTGCGTCCTGTTTCACTTCCTGACATGAAGGTGACCACATAAAGAATGTTTAAACTCAGTGGAAATCTGAAGGCCGGGACATTTATTTAATCAGTAATAACATTTCTTTGTTGTAAAATACTTGGGGCCAGATTTCCTAACGCTTTGAATAAGCACAAACCAAGTGCTCTAAAAGTAGGTAGAGATTTTTTTCCACTTGTGTTAATTTATTTGGAATGACAGAGGATACATATATATTTGGAAATTCAACAGCCCAAAACTATCTAGAATAAATGTATAGTACTGGTCAGGTTTAATCACAAACATAAAGGCTATGAACTGTGGACGTCAGAGGTCAGTCTGATGGTTATTGATGCCAAATTAGCATGTTTGACGCCAAATTTATCAGCTTTTCAGACTATCACATCTATCATGTTCAACCTCTAACAGAAAATAAATTATATTTAAATCAAAAATAAAATTCTGATGTCTTCACAACTAACTTATGAGTAACAGAAAATTTAAGCTGGACAAAAGTAGTGATTTGATTTATATTGTGATACATATTGTTATCATCTGATATGAAATAAATTATCGTGATATGATTTTTCTCCATATTGCCCAGCCCTAAAGACGAGTTGGAAAAATGTCTGATGGCAGTCAAGAAATTAATCTCGGTGTGTTTCTTTTGTGTCTTCTCCCTCCTATATTTCCCTTAGTGTCCCTGTGGGTGTTCAGAGCTCCTTTTGAGAGTATGTTGAGACATTGTGATTTTAAAATATTTAGGTACCATACTGAAATTATTACATTAACCATGTCAACTGCAAGAAAGAAAACAACTCCTGAATCTCTGAACCTGCGTTGGCCGTGTCTTTGCTCAGTCTGGTGCAGCACTAATTTGCTCTTCCTAGCGTTCATTTGTCGTTACTGAAATGAAATGGCTGCATCTGCATTCATGAAGTTGTACATTCTTGGCTGATCACCTATAAAACTGCTATCTGCCATTTTACTTATTTCCCCGCCTAGTAAATCTGGTTCTTGGTCCCTTATCAAAAAGAAAAGAAAGCAGATCATATTAAAGTTAGCAGTGGATATGAAAGAAGAGTCTGTTATGTCCTTCCTGGAAGTCTGTGTCAGGTTAATAAAGTAACCTGCCCCCTCTGGTATCTCTGGTATGTACCGTTCTCCTACACATGCCTCCCAAGTCTGTCCTAAACAGTAATAAAATGTGAGCTACTCCAGGAATTGACTGTGTAAGTACTGTACAGACATGAGGCAAGGCTCAGAGTTTTCAGTCTATCTGTACATGTTGGCAGTGAAAAAGTCAAATCCCTTTGGTCAACTTTGTAAAGCGGAAACGTCAGTTGATTTACAAAGTCCCTCTGAACATGTCTGGCTCCAGGGTGTTTTGTGATTATTAGTGCTGCCAAGCATCTGGGCTCCAATGAAAAATCAGATTAATGAGGGAGCACCTGCACTTTGCAACAGCCGTTCACTCATGTGGTAGTTAATATGTACTAGGTAACGCATGAGCTGTGTTTTACTTCCATTGAAGTACTTTTTAGAAATGCAACACAATGTGTTGGCTTCATGTGTGGGTAAGAAACTAAGCCACTTTTCTGCGTCGTGTAATACTTCCCGACATTCTGTATCTTATACTCAGATTAATGAACAATAGAGACCAATGTGCTTCAGGTTCTGCTCTTCAATCTTGGCTTTATTTTACACAATTATAACCATTTCATTAGAATAACCGACACACTTTGTGACAGAGACTGTTCTCAGTTCATGAAAATATATTCTAAGCAGGAACCTTCAGTGTTCAAAAATGAAGCCACCTCCAGTACTGTTCTCAGAGGTGAATTACCCCGTTCATAACTGTTAGGGGGTAGATGTTATTATACAGGATACTAGAGCTGAAACAGTTAACTCGAATTGATTAAAAAAAAATATATATATATATTCTGTTCTAATTTTCCTTAATCGAAGGTTTGTTTCCCTAATTTCGCTGCCGCTAAACATTGGTTCCACTGTAGTGTTTCACACGGACGCTTATTGTGACGCACATGATGCCTGGATCAACACAGTTTATGTTAGTTCCATCTTAAGTTGTTAGTAAGTTGGATACTACAGCTGAAACCAATTAATCGATTAGGTGCTTGAAGCGAATGCAAAAATTCACAATTCGATTAATGGACTCGAATGGATTGAAAGAAAATATTTGATTGCAGTTTTCCTGAATTGAAGCTTCTTTGTGCGTCACAATAAGCATCCGTGTGAAACACAACAGTGGAACCAATGTTTAACAGCAGAGAAATGAAGGAAACAAAGCTTTGATTCAGGAGAACTGTGGTTGAATGATTTTTTTTGGTCACTTTGAATCGATTAATCATTTCAGCTCTATTGGATACACATTTGTTGAAGACTGCAGTGCACATATTGTTTGTAGTTTGTTGTTGTTTATATATACAGATATTTTTACACCCCTGCCCGCCCATAGGATGAGGGTATCTAGTGTATAACAGGAATTTCATCCGTCTGAGATTTTTGTCCAACTTTTGTCTCAAAGATTATTCACCTGATTCTTTTCAGACTACCAGGAGAGGTGCAGTGCACAGTTTAGGGGCTGAATTTCAGACCATTCACCCAATTCAGCAGAGAAAGTGTGATCAGATCGCAGGGGCATCAATATACATACATTCATTTTCTATATTCTATGTCTTCACTGACAACGTATTGACAGCTTCCTATCCTTCCTGTACAGGGTAAGGAACAGGAGCATACCTTTGTCTTCAGAATGGACCATCCAAAGGCCTGTAAACACTTATGGAAGTGTGCTGTGGAGCACCATGCTTTCTTTAGATTGAGAGGACCAGTACAGAAGAACTCTGCACGCTCGGGTTTCATTCGTATGGGATCTCGCTTCAGATACAGGTAAGACATCATGACCCTGATACCGTCACATTTTTAAGTGTGCTCTGGCATGTCTGGAGATTAGATGCCCTTCTGTTTATCAGTTGGCTGGGTCCTTTTCCCGTTGGTTTCCTGGATTGTCACTCTGTGTAATTATAGTTAAGAAACCTATAATTACAAAAATGTGCTCCTCTTATAACTTTACAAGATTAATTATTTATTTACTGTGATGTCACAATATAATGTAAATATCCTTCACAGCGTTGTTGGAGACTTTAAGGAAGGAGGGCTTGTTTAGAAAGTGATGTGTTTTAGCTTTTTTGTTCAACGGCCCGAAGATTTGATGGACTATTGGTACCAGTTGTCGTCCGTCTGTCTGTAAACAATTTTTCAAGAATCTTCTTCTCTGAAACCATCAGTCAGAATGATTTGATATTTGCTGTGGAACATCTTTGGCATAAGATCTACCAAGTTGGTTTAAAGAATTGGGAATTTTTTAATGAATTTTTGAAGTGTTTTAAATCCCCATTGGTTTATAATGGGACTAATTTCAAAGTCCTATGACTTGGAAACAGTTGAATAAATTGATATAATTACTATTGACAATAGATAGGAAGTCCCATATGGACTTTCATTTGGTGCCATGACCTTTGACCTTGACTGACTTCGAAAGGTCAAACCCAAAGTAATGTATGTCCAGATTTCTAGAAAGGTCTTCTACAAAACCATCAGCCAGAATCAATTGAAATTCATAACATAGGTTCCTTGGGGTAAGGTCTACCAAGTTTGTTCAAAGAATTGAGAAATACTGATTTTTAAATTTTTATTTTTTTTTTTTTATGAATTTTTTAAATTTTAAAGTCCCCATTGGTTTATAATGGGACAAATCTCAAAGTGCTAAAACATCAAAACAGTTGAAGTTATTGATATAATTACTCTTGGCAATAGATTGGAAGTCATATATGGCCTTTATTTGGTGTCATGACCTTTGACCTTGAAAGGTCAAACGAATGTCAACTAATGTCTTTAAATATGCCGTTGGACTACAGGACCCTTGGTCCTATTTTTTAAGTCCACAACATGTCTGAACAGATCTATCCCTCTTATATTTGGAATACAGTATCATTCGTACACAAATACGTAACAGTGGTGCAGGACAGGCTCTCAGTGTGTGTTTAAACATTACCCAGTTGGATAAACATTGTCAGTAGTATTGGTTTAACAAAGTGGTTACAAGGTTTGTTGTTAATGGAGACCTATTGCCCAGAGGGGTCATGTATTTGTCTGCTGTTTTGGAGATAAAACCGTTTTTAATATCATTCGGAAACATCCTTTTTGTATAACAGTTGGATGTTGTATCGATAAAAGATGCCTTTACTTCCAAGTGAAAGTCCCTGTATGTGTCAGAGTATTTGTCTTTGTGTGTTTTGACCAGCGGGAAGACCGAATATCAGACAACAAAAGCCAATAAAGCACGACGGTCGGCCTCATTTGAGAGACGTCCCAGTCGACGGTACTCCAGAAGAACCATGCAGAACCGAGGTGAACACAACACTCAGAACAAACCAGTGACCATTAAAATGAAGTACACACACCATGGCAAAACTATCTAACATTATGTGAACTCATATTTCTTATGAATATGTCATCTTTTGGTGTCTTACTATTTCTTTTTTGTGTTTCACAGGACCTTTCAATCCACTTGAGTGAGTACAGTATTTACATTTAAGCTGAAAAAGTTTATTAGATCATTTCCAGTATGAAGCTGAAAGAGCATATTAATTCTCTAATATAGAATTAATGGGCTTAATCATACACACTCCAAGCAGAGAATTTGTTGTGTGTAGTGTGTGTTTCTTTTACTTTGATATAGTACAGGTTTTGGAAGCTTTGCACGAGAAATGACTCACACCATTTTTAGTCACTGAGTTTCACAATGAGGCTGAACTGTAATCTTGATAAAAACCAGCTGTAAGGATCTGTATGTGGGCTCAGGATGTGATGTCAGTGGCTGTTGGTCAGTGGTAGTTAAGCTGTCATGGGACCAGTTTAGTCACAGCATTGTGACAGACCTACACCGAGGCAAAGCAGGTCCTTTTGAATGGCACATTTGTAATATTTATACTTTTAAGCATAAGAAATGAACAAAAATGACCAGTGTCGGTTTTGGCATTAACCTCCTAAGACCCAGGAAATGTCAGCAAAGTACAAGCTTTTTGTCTTTTTTATTAAATAAGTGCCTATATTGGAAACATAATGCAACAGTTTTTTCAGATGCAGTTTTTAAAATTTTTATGGAATGTCCTTTGTGGTGGACAGTTTTCTTTTCTTTTTTTTTTGTATAAAGTTGTGAAACTCTTGTCCACAAATGTGGACAGAAAACCCATAGCTGGGTCTGAGGAGGTTAAAGTTGGCAGAGGTTTCCACAGTAGTTAGCATGCTAACCACCTAGCCAAGCAAACAGACCAACACAACAGTAAACCTGTGTTCTGTAAATGACAGTTATTGTTTCTGTGAAGGTGTGTGGTAGCCTTGAAGAGAACAATACATATTGTGTAGCTCAGGTTTTAGCAATTATTCATCACCATTTGGAACTTCCTTATAGATGGATATTAAAACCTGACGAAGGTAAATGGTTCACTTTATTTGTGTGCTGCTTAATCAAGATAAAGTGAGTTAAAGTTCAGATCAGGTCATTAGTGGTAGAGTTCCTTATTGGGCAGACCTGTGTCACAGAAAGCATAGGGAAGTAAATCTGTCTGATCAGTTTGAATTATAAAAGCCATTGAATTTCTAGCACTGAATTTTTTTGCACTGAAATTAAGTAAGAGAATTTTTTGTCTTTCAATTTAACTATGTTCGTGAATTTAGAATAAAAAAAAATTCAGATGCAAAAAATTCAGAAGCAAAAAATTCAGAAGCATAGAATTCAGATCACACTTCCGGGACACCAAGGAAAGCAATCGATTCTATCTGAAGTTGAACCGACAGCCAGCCAATCGAATTACGTTAGGTTGGTCATGTGATACCAGTGCAGGAAGACGGTCAGCGCAGATGTGTGATCTGAATTTTTTGCATCTAAATTTTTTGCATCGGAATTTTTTGTTTCTGAATTTTTCGCATCTGAATTATTTGCATCGGAATTTTTTTAATTCTAAATTTATGAACATAGTTGAATTCAGAGACAAAAAATTCAGACACTTAATGTCAGTGCAAAAAAATTTCAGTGCTAGAAATTCAATGGCTTTTATAATTCAAAATCTGATGAGACAGATTTACTTCCACAAAAGCATAAACTGTATAATACTCAGTTTCAGTGTTTTGACAGAAGAGACTGACGGCACAACTGTCTGGTAAAATATATACCTCCTGTAATTATACCTTTTAAAAGTAAAACCTTTAAAGTCAGAATGCAACTGCTGCTGTCTTCAGTGAGGATGAGGATGGACATTCTGATAAACTGTCAATAAAAGAGGCAGTAACTACATTAAACTTACTCTGTTTTAAATCCATTTACAGCGTTAATGAGTTGTTTTCATCATTTTGCTTTTTAAATAGAATCCTGAAAAACTGTTTTCTATCCTCAGGGTTCTTTCCTCGGGCAACGGGATCAACTCCAGCAAAGACAACAAGGTGAGGATCAAAACTACTGTCCCATTTCTAATCCCTGGTCTAAACAGAGAAATAAAGCCGAGCAGAGCGACAGACAAGAACGGCTTTAGACTCAGAGCACAGACCTGAAGCACAGCGTCAGTTCCTGCCTTACAGACCAGATTACAGCCTCGCAAAACAACCAGTTATTTGTTTTGTTTTCACTGTGACATAGAAAGTCCATTTGAGGAAACAGAAAGTTCCATAAAGACTGTATGGCAGGGGTCTCAAACATACGGCCCGGGGGCCAAATGCGGCCCGCCAAAGCTTCGAATCTGGCCCGTGGGATGTTTTTTGCAAAGTCAAAAATTCCACAATCTTGAATTAAGCAAAAAAAATAAATTTATCGTGAAATAAGGAAAAAATGTTGAATTAAGCCAAAAAAAATCTTCAGTTAAGTAAAAAAAATAATATGGAATTAAGACAAAAAAAATCTTGAATTAAGCAAAAAAATCTTGAATTAAGCAAAAAAAATCTTGAATTAACAACTTCAAATTTTTTTCTTTGTTTTAGTGCAAAAAATAACATTAAATTCTGAAAAATATTTACATTGAAAAACTATCTTGTAACAATAAAATGTGAATAACCTGAACAAATATGAACAACCTGAAATGTCTAAAGAAAATGAAGCACAATTTAAAAAATTTCCTGCCTGTTCCTCAGTGTTTAGTGTCTTTGTAGATCTGATCCATAATGCACATGTAGAAATGATAAGTTGAGGCAGAATATTGTTAAAATTGCACTTATTTTTCTCAAGAAATTTCATTTTTTTCAGATTATTCACATCTTTTTGTTTGGATAGTTTATAAAAGTAAATATTTTCATAATTTAATGTTTTTTTTTCCTCTTTACACTAAAACAAAGACAAAAATTTGCAGTTGTCATTATTTATATGTTATTCTGTTATTATTTTACTGGTCCGGCACACTGCAGATCAAATCGGGCTGAATGCGGCCCCTGAAGGAAAATGAGTTTGACACCCCTGATGTATGGATTAATTTGTGTTAATTGTATTTCTTAATTTCCTTCATCTTTCTAAAGTTCTCTGCTGCTTTACCGCTGTGGTAACGTATGTGTGGACATCCACAGGTTTCTCCAAGTCGAGGGGCGTGGTCAGGCGTACCTGTCGTCAGCCCCATACCTGCCTCTGTCTGTGGTCCGATGGAAATCGAAGCTCTACCTAGAAGTCCAGGAGGGGAAAAGAGAGGGTGGGTACTTGGAACATATGGCTTTTTTTTTTTTCACAAATATGGATGGTTTTTGATCAGTGGTGAATATTTCATCTCATCATCCCTTGTGATATAAAAACAGAATTTGAAACATCTGCTAAAAGTAATTAAAAAAAAAAAAAAATTAATCGTACCGCTGTATTTTGCTTACCACCGTACATTTTTGTCCTCTCTAACAGTACATTCAAAGAAAACCCTGATTCCAAACAGTATTTTGTTCCACTTGGAGTTCTGACAGACTATTTAACCCTTTCATGCATGAATTATTAGAACCTTTGTCGAGATCTTTTCTTGAGTGTTTTTATTCCTCATTAGGCATGAAAAAACTGTGCAACTGAGCTTTTTTTTCATGGATTTACAAAAATGTCCACTCAGCTACACCATACATTGTATTCTTGAAGCAAAGAAACATGTATTTAAAACCCAACATCAGAAAGTGATATGAAAACAATGAAATAAAAAACATTTTTATGCTGCTAATCAGATGTTTTCTCACATTTTAACATGTTCTAATACTAGTTATGACTCACTTGATTGATTGAATAATGTATTTATTTTGAATATGAATGTCAAAACAGATGAAAATAAATAAACAAAACACTTAAACATAAGACATATAAAACATATTCGAAAAGGAGTGAGAAGAAGCATAACTTATAAACTCCAACCCCTTCTTCTTAAATGATTATTAACAGTAATAATCTTCCTAGTTCATGGAGATAATATGCAAAAAAACAAACAAACATTTAAGAAAAAAAAAACTGTTAATTACAATCTCACAATTAACTATTGATTTAAAGTCAAACATATCACTGCAGATCAGACTGATCAAGAACAGGAAAGTTAAAGTAACGGTATAATGTCAGTGTATGGGGCGGTGCATAAGTGTCCACTGTGTCAGCTGATTATGCAAATAAAACAACAAAACCTGTGAATATACCAGAAAACAGCAGCAGAATAACTGTCCACTGGAGTGAACACTATGCATGAAAGGGTTCATTTATAATATTAGGTCTGCTGCTTTCCTCCGATCACTGCCATAGGTGAAGAGTTTTTTATGGATCAAAATGTCTCTGAAACTGTAGAGCAGGGCTGTCAGACTCATTTTAGTTCAGTTCCACATTCACCCCAGTATGATCTCAGGTGGGCCGGACCAGTAAAAGAATAACAGTGAAAAAAAGAAAAATGACATCAGGATAATGTTTACATGTACAAAGTTTCTTTGAAAATCTGAATAACATGAACAACTTGAAATGTCTTAAGAAAAACAAGTGCAATTTTAACCACATTCTGCCTCAGTTTATCATTTACACATGTGCATTACAGTTTACATTACAATTACAAATACACAAAACATTTAGTAACACGCAGAATATTGGTAAAATTGCATTTACTTCTCTTAAGATGTTTCAGGTCGTTCATATTTGTTCAGGTTATTCACACTTTTTGTAAAGGAATAGTTTGTTAATACAAACATTTTTATGTAATTTTACTTTTTTACATGAAAACAAAGATGAACTTTGCAGTTGTTATTATTTATAGGTTATTATGATAGTATTTTACTGGTTCTGACCCAGTTGAGATCTAATTGGTCTGTATGTGGAACCTAAACTAAAATGATTTTAACATTCTTGATTGTTAATATCTTCAATGTAATTTTTGCATTTCACAAATTCATCCCAGGGGCCGGATTGGACCCTCTAGCGGGCCAGATTTGGCCCCCGGGCCGCATGTTTGACATCTGTGCTGTAGAGGTTTTGATGAATACTGCCTCAGAATTTGTTCTTTTGCACCTGTTTCTGTCTGTTGTTTTGACATATATATATATATATATATATATATATATATATATATATATATATATATATATATATATATATATATATATAATATATTTTAAGGGACTATACTTGTGTGTGTCGCACTAGCAACCATAAATGAAAGGAGAATAAAAAAATTTAGAAAATAATCGTGAAGTTGACAGATAAATAGCTTAAATATCAGTTTCCCGTTCATCCTTTGTGGTATTTTCGGTGCCAGTAGTGGCCGGCTGATCCCTGCTGAGTGCCGTAGAAGGTGGGTGGATGACTAGGAGTGTTTTTATGGGCTAATGCCATGAGAGTGGCTTAACATGGCTTATCTGCTGACCCTGGGTTGTTGTGATCAGGGAAAGTAGAGGGAAGTTAGGGTGCCAGGCAGAGAGAGATGTCTTCTGCCTCTAGTTTTGCTCTACCATTCATCATTTGATCTGTTTCGGTTTATTTTGACTCAGCAGCATTCATCTAATCATTAGTCCTGTCTAGGGCTGTGTATTGGCAAGAGTCTGGCGATACAATACAAATCAAAATACTAAGATCACAATTTGATATATTGTGATATATCATGATACTGTTAACAAAGCGATATTTTTTTGTTTTGTTGCTTTTTTTAAAATTATTTCCTGGAAAAACTTATAGTGCAGCATTTGGATAAATGCATTTTTAACATGTGGCTTTACCAGTACAAAAAAACACACAAATAAATAAATAAATAAATCAATAATGTTTTACAGACGTTACAGTTTAAGATCCTGCTTAAATGTTCGGATTCTATTGCGAAAAGTATACTTAGTGTTCAGTCCCTGAATCATCCAGCATCACAACATTATTTTTGCGCATTCCCAATAAAGAAACCCAAACTTTTTTTTTTTTTTTTTTCCATTAGTGAATGTTAACAAGACAATGTGGATAGAAAAACAACAACACATAAAGGGGAAATCAATCAAATTAACAAACTAGAAGCACTCAGAGAGCACAGACCTCCGCCAAGGCTGATCAGTGGCCCCCCCCGTGGGCCCCCCCACCCCCGATCACCACCAAAATTTAATAATTTCTTCCTTATCCCATTTCCAACAAACCCTGAAAATTTCATCAAAATCTGTCCATAACTTTTTGAGTTATGTTGCACACTAACGGACAGCAAACAGACAGACAAACAAACCCTGGCAAAAACATAACCTCCTTGGCGGAGGTAACAAACCAAAAACAACAACAACGACAGAGTATTGACAAACAACGACAACATCATATTACAATGAAAAGGATCATAAATGTAAATAGCAACTAAACAGTATAGCTTGAAAAAAAAAAAAAAAATTGCCTCTTTCAGACAGTAAAAAGTGCTTTTAGGATGCTTGAATTATCCATTATTTAACAAAACAATTATCAGTTTCACAAAACTACATTTATGACCTGCAATATCACAATAGTACTTTTATAGGATACAAACAACAGAACAAAATCTCCATGTGAATATAGAAATAACAGAGCCTGAAAATCAAAAAACAAAAGTGAACCTCCACCATGTTTGCAATTTGACTAAATACCTAAAAATATCGATACAGTACTTTTTAATATCAATACAGTATCGTGAAGGTGAAGTGAAATATCGCGATATATTGGAATACTGATATTTTCTTACCCCCCTGGTCCTGTCTTGACCTAAAGTAACAGACATTTTCATGGTCTGATTCCACATGACCATCATTTCTCCAAACTTGGGGAAAATGCAGTTGTTGCTACTGAGCAAAGTGTGTGAATGTAACAGGTTGGTTTTTATAGCGTGCGCTTACTGTGTGTTTACAGAAAAGATGATTTCATCCGGCCACATTCTCATCCTACTTGTTCTCTTTGGTATAATAATGATTTCATCCTAGAATTGTTGGAATGTGTTTGTGGATGCATTTTTACAGGAAATGCAAAGCTTGTGTTTAAATAAATGCTTAGAAATCTACTGTACAAACCAGTCTGTGATCCAAACCTGCTGTGTGTCCTGTGTTTTCCAGTATTAACTTGTACTGAGGTCTCCTGTTGAGGCAGGTCAGGTAGGTACGAGAACGCACCGAGCCTCGCCGTCGCTCTTGCTTTAACCAATCAGTAACTGCGCAGTGACGGCCTGTATGATTTGGGCTTTGGAAAGCGGGTTCTTGTGCTGTGAAATTGTTTACTGTGATTTGCTGTCTGTCCACTTCTGATCAGCATGAAATGCCAACCTAATCAGTGCTGGTGATGGGATGATTTTAATGCTATGAGGGGTCTTCTTTGGCATCACATACTTTATCCATGATGTGACTTGACAAGAGTTTTGGACTTTTGGGTTTTGTTCAGGACTTAAACACAATGTGTTGTTGAGGTGACATCAGTTTTTTCCAAACAGAACGTAGTTTACACGGAGTTATAACGATATAAGGTTGAGTAAAAATATGTTCATAACATTTCTTTCCATTTTGAGCAATATTGATATTTATTATGATACACAGGGTATCCATAAAGTCTGTACAATTAAAATGTATGACAAAAGCAATTGAGGAGATTAGGGATGTAACAATAAGAAAATTTATATCACGGTTATTGTGACCAAAATTATCACGGTTATCATTATTATCGCGGTATTGTTGAAACTGTGCTCAAAATGTTCAAAAAGTACTAATACACACACTGAAATAATTTAACCAAGTTGTATTATGAAAAAAAAAACCAACGAAAAAAACCCCCAATAACAAATAAAATAATAGTCACAATGTCCCTTCTGTTGCAGAAACATTCAAATATTAACCCTTAGTGGTCTGAGTCTATTTTATCCATTTTTCAGTCTTTTTGATTTTGCCTTTATATACTATATAAACAAATGTTTACTATACCCATGTTTGGGATCTGTTTTTTCAGCACAGCTTCATCTATATCATCTGTCTATTATTTTTTCACTTTAACCAACTATAAAAACATAAAAGGTCAGAAAACACAAAACATATAAAATCCGATTTGAAAAATGTATATAATTTATTGCATAAATAACACACAGATGCTTAACGAACCTTTTCAAAGACTTTAAAAGTGAATATTGGTTCCAAATATTAGGTATAAAAAAAACAAAAATTGTAATAAATTAAACCTATACTCAAATGTTTGACATAAAAGCAGATCTTTACATAGGGTTTTTCTTCCCCTAAAAGTGCGGTAATCAAACACAGTTATCATGAGAATTAGAATTTAAACGGTAATACTAACCGTCTGCAATTTTACCGCGGTTTATCGTTATACCAGTAATCATTACATCCCTAGAGGAGATATGTTGCTTAGTTCTATGTATTCAGCGGTTATCAAAGTTGGTAATCACGTTGTGGGATCATGTGCAATAGAATCACTGATCATTGGTTGTTTTTTCTCCAATGAGAAACCCATTACTGCACATGTTTACCTTGACCTTTTGACTAAATATATGGCACCGCAACTGGATGACCTTCAACCAACCATCATTTTCCAGGCAGATGGTGCACCACCACAGTGGGGACTGCATGTTTGTGGGTTCCTAAATCAGACAGTGCCCTGGCCACCTTGTTCACCCGATATCTCTTCCCTGGATTTTTTTTTCTGTGGGGTTAAAAGAGAAGAGAAGCCTTTATTAGTCCCACAAGGGGAAGTTCCAGGTTTATAGCAGCAGAAGTACAAAAGCACACATGAGCAAAAGAAGTGCAAAATCAAAAGTAAAGACAAATCAAAGATCAAAAAAGCTATATACTATTTACAGCTGTGCACATGCTGGTCATGCCACAGGTTGGATATGGATATTGTTTATTGCATGGTTTACTGCACAGAATTATTTGGAGCAGTTTCTGTTGTGGAGCCTGACAGCTGCAGGAAGGACAGACCTGCTGTTACCTGTTATGTTAAAGATGTGCTATAAACAAAGATACAGGACATCGACCTGCACAAAAGATCACTGATGCCATGGCCACCATTGATGAGGCTATGCTACAGCAAACCAAGGTTATTATCGTTTGCGAAAACTAACGAAATGACGAAAACTAGAACTGAAAAACCATTTTTGTTAACTGAATTAAATAAAAAATATAATTAAAAGAAAAAAATGATAACTAACTGAAACTGTATTGTGTGTTTACAAAACTAACTAAAACATAAAAATTATGGATAAAATTCCTTTCGTTTTCATCTTTGTCAATGTCGGATTGATACGAAATTGATTTATTTCACTCTAACTTTTAGCTAGCGGCTCCATACGACACTTCACGGTCCGTCATTTCTCGTCACTTGTGGTTTCCAGTCGTCTTCTGGTCCCCACTCTACCTGGAAACATGGAGACTAAAGTTGGGAGAAAGCAGCAGAGTCCTGTCTGGGATCTGCGACGGAGAAGAAGAGAAAAGATATAAAGAAACTAAAATTAAACTAAAACTAACCATTTAGAAAAAAACGAAAACTAATAAAAACTAGCAAACCTGCTGTAAAAGCTAATTAAAACTGAATTAGAGAAAAAAAAGTCAAAACTAAAAAAAAAAAAAACTTATAATGAAAAATCCAAAACTATTATAACCTTGCAGCGAACATGGCAAGAAATCCAGTACCGTCTTGATGTGCTTCATGCGACTAATGGGGAACATATAGAGGTGTATTAAATGAAGCAAAAAAAAACCCTTCAATATCTACTTTTCATTTTGTAATAATTTCTACAGATTTGTCGATTCATTTGCTTTTGGAGTAGATTTGTTAAATCGTAAAGAGACTTTATGGACAGCCTGTATATTCAGATACTGCAGTTTGAACAGAATCCTGATAAGGACAGAATGATGAAGTATGTCTAGAATATTAACATGGACCTGACTTTTTATGCTCAATGCAATAACAGATGAAGGCCTAAGTATTTAAACCAAGAGAAATAAGAAAAAAGTTCTAATTCTGTGACACTGGTTTTATGTGTGTTAATCTGAGATGACCCCTGGGTTCAGACGTCCAGACTGAATGGACGTGAGAACAGTTTGAAACTTATTAACACTTGATGCTCTACCTGTTCATGATTTCTCTGGTGATTTTGCTTCAATCATTTCCACCATCAGCTGTAAAAATGTGAGTGAGCTCTTGTCTATAGCTTGTATATCTCTCATTCTTTAACAAAACTCTGAACATGTGCCTAAGTTTTTCTTCCCACAGAATACATCTGAAGTAATGATAATATTGATCAATAATGCTTGGAAAAAACTCTAATTTAGTGGTAGTGTCACTGTCATCTGTCCTAACCACGAACAAAACACTAACAAATAATGACCCTCCACTGAGTCCTGTTCCACATGATTACTGATGATAATAGTGATGGGATGGTCTGTTTTCAAACCCTGGCACTAGAAGGCAGTGGTTCCCAAATATGACTCTTCTCCAGATCAAAATAATATTGAATAAACTCTGGAGCTGCAACTGATTAATGGATTAGGTGCTTGAAGCCAATGCAAAAATTCACGATTCAATTAATCAACTCGAATTGATTGAAGGGAAATATTCTATTGCAGTTTTCCTGAATTGAAGCTTCTTTGTGCGTCACAATAAGCGTCTGTGTGAAACACAACAGTGGAACCAATGTTTAACAGCAGAGAAATGAAGGAAACAAAGCTTTGATTCAGGAGAATTGCGGTTGAATGATTTTTTTGAATCACTTTGAGTCGATTAATCGGTTGCAGCTCTAACTAGAAACACACTCTGAGAGCGCAGACCTCCACCAAGGCAGATCAGTCCCCACCGATCACCACCAAAATTTAATCATTTGTTCTTTGTGCCGGTATGAACATTTCCTGAAAATTTCATGAAAATCAGTCCATAAATTTTTTAGTCATGTTGCTAACTAACCAACAAACAAACAAACAAACAAACCCTGCCAAAAACATAACCTCCTTGGTGGAGGTAATAAATGCTGTTTACTCCCTAATCCACTTCACTCTTGGACACAATGTAATTTAAAGCTGGCAGATAATAAGTTCAAAAATGGCTTTTAACTCTCATTAATAACATCTGTTGGCAATATGCTGACAAATGGCAGAGATATGAAAGAAACAATTTGACAACCAACATAAACTAACCCAGGTTTTGCAGCTTAATACACAAGTAAAGCCAAAAGAGTATTCTACTGTTAAAATTTGGGAAATGACTTTACATATCACTGTTACAACATTAATTGCAGTGTTTTACTCTGGTAGGAAGGACCGGCAACCCCTCCTTCACTCCAAAAATAAAATGATCTGCAACCTATTGTGGTCCTGACTCTAAAAGTTTGGGCTCCATTAACATCATGGGACATATTCCAAAGGAAATAGTAGTAGGTTTCCCTAATAATAGTTCAGAAATTTTCCAAACAAGCAGACAGAAAGGACTCCAGTTTACATTAGAGAGCTACACTACCGGTCAAAAGTTTTAGAACCCCCCAATTTTTCCAGTTTTGTATTGAAATTCAAGCAGTTCCAGTCCAATGAAGAGCTTGAAATGGTACAAAGGTAAGAAGTGAACTGCCAGAGGTAAAAAAAAAAAAAAAAAAAAAAAAAAAAAAAAGGTAAGGTTAAACAAAACTGAAAAATAATGTACATTTCAGAATTTTACAAAAAGCCAGACCTCTTCCTGTCAGCATTTCCCAGTCCAGTTTCTGAGTGCCTTTGGATGGTGAAGGAAACTGGACTGACTGACACCTGGACTTTCTTGGACATTTCTCTGGAGGACACACCTACATTGTTCAGTCTTCTGATGCTCTGTCTCTCTTCTTTTGTTAATTGCCTTTTCCTCTTTTCCATTTTTATAGTAACACACTACTCTCTGCAGTCCAGTACTGTTCAAATAATGCTCCATCGGAATGGTACCACAGTGTGTTCAACACTCCTTTTCTGCAGACAGAGGGGGTTGAAGGAATTCACAAACGTTGGGACACCTGTAGGAATTGGTAGCAGCAACTTTCCAGGCTTAATCAACCTTCACTGCTGCAGAACTGCTTTAAGTTGTTAACCTATTTCTTGTTTGCTGAAAAAGGGCCTTTTTGTATACTTCTGAAATGTACATTATTTTTCAGTTTTGTTTAACCTTACCTTTTTTTTTTGTTTTTACCTCTGGCAGTTCACCACTTACCTTTGTACCATTTCCAGCTGTTCATTGGACTGGAACTGCTGGAATTTCAATACAAAACTGGAAAAATTGGGGTGTTCTAAAACTTTTGACCGGTAGTATATATTCACAATATACGATGACTTGATTAATTTATTTTGATTGGACGCTCTTTTGTTTGTTTTACGCTACTTCCTGCTGCAGGCATAGGGTCAGATCTACTAAAAGTTTGCGTGTATTAAAAGGTGTGCAAACTCATTGCACACATAAAAAAATGTCCAAACTGATTTACTAACGGTGCACAATAAGGGTTGCGTCTTTCATAGGTGCAAAATAGTGTGTCTGCATCCAGTTAGTACATTTGACACAGTGAATATGTAATATGGGGCGTTTACACACAGTTGTGCGTGTGCTGGGAGGAGAAAATGTAAATATATTAATTTAGCACACGCAGAGTGATTTATCAAACCAGAAAGTAATTTTGCCGATAGAAACTGTGTCTGTATTTAACACGTCTGAAAGGGAGGAGCAAACGGTTTGGATGTGTAATTGCACACACATGGAAGTGGTTAGGAGACAAAAAAAAAAATGATGAAATGAGATGCAGAGAACGCATTTTTCACTCTTGTGTGAACATTTTTGGAGTGAAGTAAAAAAAAAAAAAAAGGATTAATCAGTGTTTCCAATAATGAAAGACAGGAAATAAAGGACCCACCTGAAGTTCAGGAAGTAGTGGGGCTGTGCATAGAGTGTAAAATGTGAGTAAAATAGGTAATAAAAACACAGATTATGTCTCATTCTCAAATGAACATATCATTTATTCTCTGAAGTGATATGGAGCTCATTCTATTTCCTACCAACTTCCTGCTAACTCCCCATAGCTGCCTTGCGCTTTGTTTTCTTAATTTTCTGCTTTCTATCTGTCTCATCTCTGTTTTTTTTTCATTCATTTTCCAAACCGTCTCAATCTTCCCTTTGTTGCCATATAAATTAATTGCTCCCGTTCACTTTTGCTCCACCTCCAGTCCTCCAAACCCTCATTTCTCAACATTGCTGTCCTGGTTGTCCCCTCCCCCTCTTCTCTGCCTTCTCCAGCCGGTTGTTCTCATCCATCCTCCCACAACCAGGAGTCGGACAGATCATAGCCACTGGTCTCACCTTGTGTACGGGCACAAACCGACAGCACACGCAACGGCCGAGCATTTAACGCAACGCTTTGTCTGTGGTAGTGACTGTACCACAGCCAAGGACAAATACCAAAATGTTAAATGAAGTGAATCATTTCTCAGCACAAAATATATAAAGTATCATCATCCTCGTGTTCGCTTCCTCCTTTGTTACTAAAATGACTGACTGAGTTTAGGTGATATGAATGTGAGCCTGAGGAGTCTAGTTTCCACTCTGCAAAACAACCAATAGAGGGTATGCACGTGACGTCACCGCGGTTCCGCCCACTGAGTGGCAGAAAGAGGGACATGAGTGACAGCGTTGGCTTCAATACTGTCTAAACTGAAGAACAATATTGAATAAAAAATGGGGAAGAGCTGTTGTGAGATTGATTGTATGAACAGGTTTGAAAAGCAGTGGGAGCTATCGTTTTACAGACACCGAAAGACAAAGAAAAGAGAAGAAGATGGATCCACAAATCCAGGAAACCAAACCTAGATCTGTGGATCCTGTTTGGTGTCAGCTAACATTCATTTATGCTGAATTTTTGGCTCCAATCAGACCTGAAATGACCTATTGTTTTGGCTAACGTTCCTTCTTAGTGCAGCTCTTGGTTTCATGATCAGATCTTTCCTGGTTTTTGTCTTCATTTTGTGATTGTGAACCTTGTGCTCCTACATGATTAGTAAACTAACTGAAACTGAGGACAACCTAGTTTTACAAATACGGGGAACTGGAGAATAAAGCTACGACGGAGTATTAGGACCACAGAAGAAAAGAAAAACACTGGTCACTACGAAAATAAAGTAATAAAATATCAATATAAAACCTGTAATTTTATGAGAATAAAGTTGAATACAAAAAGAATCACAATGTTATGAGAATAAAGTAAAAACTCATAATTTAACAAAAATGTCATTCATTTATGAGATTAAAGTCGTCATATTCCGACAATAAAACCATTATATTACAAGAATAATGTGGTAATTTAAACCAGGTGGTGTAAATCTGCTAATTTCCCAGAATCCAGTGGTGCCCTGCTGGTCCACAGCAGTAGTATCTGTGTTGGATAAAGGACTGGATCTGAACTAGACTCAGTAAATCTGCTCAGTCCCAGTAGATCATACATATATTCACTGGGGTCAGTCCACGATCTACTGGAAATGACCTTTGGATCAGCTGGTTCTGGGCCCTAGTTTTGGACCCTTTGGATCAGCTGGTTCTGGGCCCTAGTTTTGGAGCCTTTGGATCAGCTGGTTCTGGGCCCTAGTTTTGGAGCCTTTGGATCAGCTGGTTCTGGGCTCTAGTTTTGGAGCCTTTGGATCAGCTGGTTCTGGGCCCTAGTTTTGGAGCCTTTGGATCAGCTGGTTCTGGGCCCTAGTTTTGGACCCTTTGGATCAGCTGGTTCTGGTCCTAGTTTTGGAGCCTTTGGATCAGCTGGTTCTGGGCCCTAGTTTTGGACCCTTTGGATCAGCTGGTTCTGGGCTCTAGTTTTGGAGCCTTTGGATCAGCTGGTTCTGGTCCTAGTTTTGGAGCCTTTGGATCAGCTGGTTCTGGGCCCTAGTTTTGGAGCCTTTGGATCAGCTGGTTCTGGTCCTAGTTTTGGACCCTTTGGATCAGCTGGTTCTGGGCCCTAGTTTTGGACCCTTTGGATCAGCTGGTTCTGGTCCTAGTTTTGGACCCTGGTTGTCAGTCCTGATGAAACCATGTATATTAGTTTCAGGTCCAAATAGCGCTGATCCCCTCCACCCTGGATCAGGTCTGGATCCTCCATGTGTGTCCACATGTCAGTGTTCATGGACCACTTGTTCTTTGGTAGCTCGTACAGATCCATGTCCAGTCCAACTGTCCTTCATTTAATTTCAGATTTCATATTTTCTCGCTCTGGCTGTGTTTACTGCTATACTCCGTCATGTTGAGCAGGTTGGTTTAAGACACTCAGTCTGACTTAGAGGGGCGTGGCCTGGGGGGAAGTGACGTATGTGCATACCCTCTATAGATCGTATAGTTCCCTGTTGGACTTGGAATGTCCTTTCTATGCCTTCGTTATAATCTTCTTCAAATCCTTTGTTTTTATATAATTCCAAGCACTGATGATGTAATAATTTTCTTTGGATTTCCTCAGATGATTTCTATGTAATGGAATTCTACGGTATTCTTATTTTGTGTTTAATCCATGCACATTTTATGAATCTTCAGTTCTGTTTCTTGGATGAAAAGATCACTATCTTTACTTTTTATCTTTGTGTATTATTAAAAAAGGAATTGTCCAGGTTCCAGTTTACCTCCCTGTTTCCAACAAAGACTGGAAGATTTTTGTTTTGTGAACCCCCTATCAAAAAAGTGCCTTCTTATACAGATACAGATTAACTTCATTAATCCCCAGAGGGAAATTCAGTTCAAACATTGTCGCAAGTATTCACTTATTTACAGGTAAATATTTGTTTGTAGTAATATTGAATCAAAAATACAGCTGCACTCTTGCCCTGTTCATGCCTGTATTAAAATCATCTGCATTTTGGTTTTTTATTCATATGTGGACCGCTCTTATTCCCAGGACTTAACCCCCTAAAACACAGGTGTCAAACATGTGGCCCGGGGGCCAAATCCGGCCCACCAAAGGGTCCAGTCTGGCCCTTAGGATGAATTTGTGAAATGCAAAAATTACACTGAATAAATGATCAATCAGTGGTGTAAAAATCATTTTAATTCAGATTCCACATACAGACTACTAGATGTCAATTGGGTCAGACCAGTAAAATATGATCACAGTAACCTATAAATAATGAAAACTGCAGATTTTATCTTTGTTTTAGTGTAAAAAAAGTGCATGAAAATGTTTATATTAACAAACTATCCTTTTACAAAAAATGTGAATAACCTGAATTTGAACATCCTGAAATGTCTTAAATGAAGTAAATGCAATTTTACCAACATTCTGCCTGTTACTAAATGTTTTGTGTATTTAATTGTAATGCACATGTGTAGCTGATAAACTGAGGCAGAATATTGTTCAAATTGCACTTGTTTTTCTTAAGACATTTGAAGTTGTACATGTTTTTCAGATTTTTAAGGAAATGTTGTAGATGTAAACATTATCATAATGTAATTTTACTTTTTTCATTGTTCTTATTTTACTGATCTGGCCCACTGCAGATCATATTGGGGTGAATGTGGAACTGAACTAAAATGAGTCTGACACCCCTGCCCAGTCACTCAGACCGCTGTGATCTGGGACGCGTGTAGCTCGAATATATATATATATATATATATATATATATATATATATATATATATATATATATATATATATATATATATATATATATATATAGCTACACGCGTCCCAGATCACAGCGGTTTATTTATATACAGGGTGGGGAAGCAAAATTTACACTGAACATTTAGTTGTTTTTTCTCAGCAGACACTACGTCAATTGTTTTGAAACCAAACATATATTGATGTCATAATCATACCTAACACTATTATCCACACCTTTTCAGAAACTTTTGCCCATATGAGTAATCAGGAAAGCAAACGTCAAAGAGTGTGTGATTTGCTGAATGCACTCGTCACACCAAAGGAGATTTCAAAAATAGTTGGAGTGTCCATAAAGACTGTTTATAATGGAAAGAAGAGAATGACTATGAGCAAAACTATTACCAGAAAGTCTGGAAGTGGAGGAAGCAACAAAAAACGGACCAAAGCTTTTATTAAAGCTCTCAAATCCAAAATCCTAAAGGATCCAACCAAATCCATGAGAAAAATGGCAATTGAACTTGAGGTAGACAACAAGACCGTTAGAAATGCAGTAAAATATGATTTGAAGATTTAAATTCTCATGACTTTCAATAAACTAATTGGTCATACACTGTCTTTCAATCCCTGCCTCAAAATATTGTACATTTTGCTTCCCCACCCTGTGTGTGTGTGTGTGTGTATATATGTATATATATATATATATATATATATATATATATATATATGCATGTTTAAAATTGAGTTGTGACATGGGGAGATCTACTGTGAACAGGAAGCATACTTTCAATGAATAAATAATCTTCCAAACACAGTTTTCCAAACTTTTTGTGCTTAGTTTAGTTCTAAATAAAATGTTAAAAAATGAAATAACATTTTATTTGATTTTAATTGCACTACCTAATATGCACCAGGAACCTACTGTTTGTTAAGTAAAGGGTTTGTCTTGTCTGATGTAAATATGTTGGCGACATACTCTGCACTTGGGGAGTACTTTTATGTCCAAAGGAACACCTTTAATTTTTTTAGCCCCAGCTGCAGACCTGACAGTTAGAAGTTACTTGGTCAGTATGGGTCGATCTGGGTCATTGACGAAGCAGACCGCTGTTTGCAGAGGAACATCCTCTATACGTTCTTGTTTTTACTGTATGCAATATAAATGTTCATGGAGACTTTAAAAAGAAAGAGTTTTTAAATCTTCTGTCTGACCACAGCTGTAGTTTGAATACACCACTGTACAAATGATGATTTTATGTTATTATTATTACTTAGATAAATGTTTACAACTGAACTATGACCAAAGGATGCTTTTCTTCCTGAACTGTATGTTCACATAATTTAAGAAAATAAAGTCAGATTCACTCACATGATGTTTGCTGTTCCAGCCACTTTCTTCCTGTTCATGTGTTCAGACTAAACCGTGGTGGATTCAGTGGCTGTTTTTGGTTGGAGGTATCTGGATAGTTCATATTTCCCCCCATGCTTCTTTCTTGCCCACATGGGGGTTGGATTCACCCCTGCTGTTCATTCCCTTCTTCCTCTGGGGATTACTTGATATTTGGTGGTGTTTTATATAAATGTGGGTTTTGTGTCCTCAGGCGAGGTCTTGTTATTTTCATCACATCTGTACTTGTGTGTTGTTTTAGCTCCCGGTGTTTGGCAATATTCACTTTTCATGTTTCACTGTGGCTTCAGGCTACAGTATTATGAGGTAATAATTACCAAACTGCTGGATGAGCTTTCCTTAAAAGCCCATGTATCTAATATTTTGCTTCAGGTTGCATCAGATTCTGAGAATATTACACAATGCAATTTCCCATCAAAGTTATTGCTTTGGAGTTTTATTACCTTGGACTGAGTTGGTTCTGTTGTGTCTTTGTCTGTTGGAGTCCTGTTTGTGTTTAGTACAGAGTGCTCAGTAACAGTCCATTCTGTTCATGTCAGTCATCCTGGTTGTCTGACTGTATTCACCAAAGCTGAACCCATGCTTTTGTCAGTATCAGTAGCCAATAAGCAGGCTGGAAATGTTAGGTTTCAGGATTTAGGTCTGTCCATCCCATTCTTGTCAGCACTGTTTCTCTTGAATTTCCTTGAATTTGATGCTGGAACCATAGACTGTGTAGAAGTGAACGGAGTCATGGAGACGTCACCTGTACATGTAATGTGATTGGACCCAGCAGTGTAAAATGAACGACATCAGAGCAACTATCTGGGAAAGAAATATTGCCCTTCTCTTTAAAAATACTCAGTTCTACTTAAGTTTGACTGAAGATTTGGATCCTGCAACAAGGAAGATCTACCTCGGTTCTTTTTGGCACTTTGTTTTTAGGAGCCATTTTAAGGTTCATTTTAAGGTTTTCCCCTCAAACACATTCCACCTCTGACACTCTTTGCAGAGGTGTAATGGTTTAATGCTGTTTAAGATGATTGTGGTCAGATTCAGACACCTTTTTCCAGCAGTGTTTCAGCACTAAAACAAATTTCTTTGTTGTTAAAATGAAGACAGACAAAAACACACTTAATAAAGTAAACGGAAAGAAATTCATTCCTTGCATGTTTTCACTACAAATATTATATGAATCTGATGGACAAACACATTGACTGGTTGGTGGAGGAATGCAGCCACAGAGCAGTGATTCTATTTTAAATGTCATTATTTCAGATATTTAAAAGATATTTTTCCAAGTGCATTGGAATTCATAGATATACACTATATTGCCAAAAGTATTCACTCACCTGCCTTGACTCGCATATGAATTTCAGTGCCATCCCATTCTTAGTCTAGGGGGTTCAATATGACGTGGCTCCACCCTTTGCAGCTATAACAGCTTCAACTCTTCTGGGCTGTCCACAAGGTTTAGGAGTGTGTTCATGGGAATTTTGGACCATTCTTCCAGAAGCTCATTTGTGAGGTCCCACACTGATGTTGGACAGAAGGCCTGGTTCTCAGTCTGCGCTCTAATTCATCCAAAGGTGTTCTATGGGGTTGAGGTCAGGACTGTGTGCAGGCCAGTCCAGTTCATCCACACCAGACTCTGTCCTCCATGTCCAAATGGACCTTGCTTTGTGCACTGGTGCACAGTCATGTTGGAAGAGGAAGGGGCCGGCTCCAAACTGTTCCCACAAAGTTGGGAGCATGGAATTGTCCCAAATGTCTTGTTCTGCTGAAGCATTCCCAGTTCCTTTCACTGGAACTAAGGGGCCCAGCCCAGCTCCTGAAAAACAACCCCACACCATAACCCCCCCCTCCACCAAACTTTACACTCGGCACAATGCGGTCCGACAAGTATCGTTCTCCTGGTGACCGCCAAACCCAGACCCGTCCATCAGATTGCCAGATGGAGAAGTGTGATTGGTCAGTCCAGAGAAGGCTCCTCCACTGCTCTACAGTCCAGTGGCGGCGTGCTTTACACCACTCCATCCAGCGCTTTGCATTGCACTTGCTGATGTATGGCTTGGATGCAGCTGCTCGGCCACGGAAACCCATTCCATGAAGCTCTGTGCGCACTGTTCTGAAGCTAATCTGAAGGACACATGAAGTTTGGAGGTCTGTACCATTGACTCTGCAGAAAGTTGGCGACCTCTTCGCACTCTGCGCCTCAGCATCCGCTGACCCCGCTCCGTCAGTTTCCGTGGCCTACCACTTCGTGGCTGAGTTGCTGTCGTTCCCAAACACTTCCACTTTCTTATAATACAGCTGACAGTTGACTGTGGAATATTTAGGAGCCAGGAAATTTCACCACTGGATTTGTTGCACAGGTGGCATCCTATCACAGTTCCACACTGGAATTCACTGAGCTCCTGAGAGCGACCCATTCTGTCCCAAATGTTTGTAAAAGCAGTCTGCATGCCTAGGGCTGGATTTAATACACCTGTGGACATGAAAGGGACTGGAACAGCTGATTCAGATTATTTGGATGGGGGAGACATGACTTTTGGCAATATAGTGTATTATCTTGCTGTTAGATTGCAAACCGTGTCTTACTGTATTCTCATGGGTGACTTTTGCCATCTGGGTGGGTCCAGACGTGATCGGCTGCTCTGGTCAGGTACGTCACACAGCTGTTTCTTCCTCAGTGATTTTGTCTGAAATCTTCAGTTCTCTCTCTCATTTTCTTCCTGTGGTTATAATGAACTCTTCTGTGTTTGTTCTTCTGTGTCTCCTCTCTGTTCCTGTAGTTTACCCATGGTTCCTGACTTGATGGAGACCTGCATCGATGACGTCCTCAGAGCTCACGTGGCCCCCGCAGTCACACCAGAGGCTTATTCCACCCCCAGTGTCAGCAGGGAGGACCCGCTCAGCCTCGCTGGTGAGGCTTCACATAACCCCACAACCCCAGAGCAAAATGGAAAACTTTGACCCTCTATGGTACCACGTTGCCCATTTTTGGCCTGTCACATCGCCACAATGCATCCCAGTAAATGATACAATACTTTAAAAAAGAGGGAAAACCAGAAGGAAACAATAAAAACACTTTAATTAGTCAAATGGCCTCCAGGAAGCCAGTTTGAAACCCTTTTTCACGTGATTTTTCTCAGAAAACAGCTCTACTGTCTTGCTGCAAAAAAAGACTTTCAAAACATTATTTCCTGTCCTTTTTCTGCCAGGAAAAAATATCCTCACACTAATAGGTGTTTAAACTTTATGTTTTGATAGTTTCATGCAATTTCTTTGCTAATTAAATTGTGGAATTTTGTTAAAATGCAGCCGTTGCTCTGAGCCAACAGTGTACCATCATGGTAAATGGCACATGTTGCCTTTAGACAACAGTGAACCATGATGGAAGCATCTGTCTGTCAGGACAACACTGACCACTGGCCTGTTTGGGTGGAGAAGAAAAGGCAGGTGCAAATACCTGGGATGGAAGGATCTAGTGAAAGTGCAGTGCACAGAATGTGCCACCTACCTGTGGCATAAGCACTGAGCAGCATCAGCACAAGTGATGGCAACACATGTCAGGAAAGACACAGGAGAGTGACAGAAAACATGCACTGAAATGAAGCAGTGATGAGCAAATACTGGAATTTAACACTTGGTTCTTGTTTTTCAAATGGGTTTGACCTTTGATGAGATAAATAGTTTAAAGTTAGTTAGACTTAGTTACACTTTACACGTTTATTTCAGTGGGTTCCTGAATGGTACAATGTTGTTTATAGGCAACATTTAGCCAAGAAACCTTTGAAGAGTTCATTTTAGAAGGTTTTTGAATTTAAAATTCCATGAATTGTGATTTCTGGTTGTTATTGAATATTTTTGCATATGTTTAGTAAATAAACAATGTTCAAATTGGACAAAAACATTCTTTTTCACTTATGAATCATTATGGTACAATGTTGCCTACAGGCACCAAACCCCAAAAATAAAAAAATAAAAAATTTTAAATTCTTCAGATTCTGTTTATTTAGTCTATTTTGAGACATAAAAACACTCCAAACATTTTTTCCCTCACTGGGATCATAATGCGTACCATAGAGGGTTAACAACCTGATGATCCAGGATGAGTGGACTGGCATTTTCCAAGCCATGAGTTTTGTTTTTTTAAGCCAGATGTAAGGATATTTCAATTAGCAAACAAGCTAATGCTGCTAAATAACTGCTTTGGTAAATGACACTTCAGTCATTTCAGCTACTTGCTAAATGTAGCAGGTAAACAGCAGTAGTGGATCTAATGAACAGACTATAACAGGCTGAATCCTGGACTAGAGCTGTAGCCATCGATTATTTATTTGATTAATTTGGACAATTATTTTAATAGATGAAAAAAATAGTAAAAATGTGAAACAGACTGTCTGAAAATGACAACTTGTCCTCTATTCTAGAAGCAGCTGAAACAACAACCACAAAAGGTATAAAAGTAAAAGGATATAGAAAAAGGCCCAGCAATGTATTTTTGTCCTCTGTGGTGGACAAGAGTGAAACACAAAGCAATAAAAAGAGGTTTTTACTGCGTCTCAGGAGGATATAGAACATTGAGTCCCTGTGAAACACAACAGCGGAACCAATGTTGGCAGCAAATTTAAGGAAATGAAGCTTGAACCAAGGATTTTGTAATTGAATCATTTTCAAAAAATCTTTCAAGGCTCCTTCATTTTTTTTAAAATTATGTTTTAAATTTATTTATATTTTTTATTGTATTTTTTTCTTTGTATTATGATTATAAATACTACTTTGTGTATATACATATGCATACATATGTATTTATGCATAATTTTTTTTGTCGTATTTCCTAGAAGTGTGGTTGGCTATGTGTATAAGCTTGGTAATATCATTATTATTATCCATTTACTTATTTACTTTATTATATTACTCCTTTTTTTCCTTCTCTCTTTCTTTTCCTTCCTTTCAGTGAGCATTATTGATACCCTTTTTTCTTTTCAAAAAAAAAAAGAGAGAGAGAACAGTGTACTTCGTACCAGTGATGTCCTGTATAATATCTTATGAGACTGTTCTGAATAAAAATTTGAATAAAAAAAATCTATTTCAGTCAGTTAATCACTCCAGCTCTAATCCTAGCATTAGCTGAAGTTAGTTACATTAGTTGTATTTCTGTGTAAGACTAATGCCAGCTTTAGGTAATGTATAAATTAAGTGTTGGCTGATGAACTTAATTAGACTCCTTCACTTGTGGATGATTTGTGAAAGCAGGTTATCATTTTTCAACTGTGGACGTTGCACATTGGAAAACACGAGGTCCTTGAGCGTATTTCCATTCAAACATGTCTTTAAAGAAAACCTCTCCCTCCATGTTTGGCAAATAATAGACAACTTAAACCAAGTACATTAGTTCACTGTCACATGTAGTTTTCTAAGGATTACTTTGTTAAATATGTGTGTTTCATTGTGCATGAGACAAAATGTTGAAACCTTTCCTTCACGTTAGTGGCATCTCTTCAGTCCATAGACCTGGAGGTAAAATGCATGTATTTAGCCCCTCAGAGTTACTGTAGATTTTCAGTGAAGGTACATCAGACTTTCTTTGTGTTTTCAGAAGCAGCAGCGCGTCTGAAACAGCTGGAACTGGAGAGCAGTCAGCTCCACTCCGCTCAGAGAAATAACATCAACGTCAACGTGGCCATGAATAATCAGGTGAGTGGGAGGACTCTGTTCCAGGGAGACTTCCTCTTTTCTTCTCAGGCTTTTTAAACAAAACCTTAACTGTGAACAGGAGGACGTGGTGAAGCTGACGGAGAAGTGCGCTCTGAGCAGTTCAGGCAGTAGTCCGGCCGCCACGCCGCTGAGAACGCCCGATGATCTGAAGAGCAACATCCTGAAAGCACAAGCCGAGGCCGCCGCCCTCAAGGTGAGGAAGAGACGATGTGAAGTCAGCACATGGGGAAGGACGGAAGACCAGTGTTCTTCAGAAGGGAATCGCTCCAAAAGGGTGCAGACAGGGTGGCAAAACAGCACCAACCAACACCAACTGAGGTGGCATCAGGGTTTTTGTATCATGAAAAACCTGCAAAAGTCTTTTGAATTTTGAAATTTCATTTTCCAGCCCTGGAAAAGTTGAGAAGTTAAGTACAATCATCATGTTTGAAAAAGAATCACAGAATTTCATTTTTGTCAAGTCAGCCACTTAGAAACTTTGTGATACAAGAATGGACTGTAAAGAAAAAAAAAGAAGAAAAAAAAAAAAAAGAAATTAAAAAACAGGACTGTAAATGCCCCAAACGTCACTGTGGATAGAAACACTCTGGATGTGACGTCAGAAAGTGCTCCAACCTGAAAAAGTAAATTTCATTCAAATACAGTTGCAGATCACATTTAACATAAGTCTGTTCAACATATTAACTAGTGTTTACTGAGTTTGGACCAAGGTTTTAATAGTTTTGGATTTTTCATTCTAGTTTAGTTTTATTTAGTTTTGACCTTTTTTTCTCTAATTCAGTTCGTTTTAATTAGTTATTAGAGCAGGTTTGCTAGTTTTTCATTAGTTTTTGTTATTTTCTAAATGCTTAGTTTTAGTTTAGTTTTAGTTTCTTTATATCTTTTCTCTTCTTCTCTGTCGTCGTATTCAAATAAATCCCAGACAGGACTCTGCTGCTTTCTCCCAACTTTAGTCTCCATGTTTCCAGGTAGAGTGGGGACCAGAAGACGACTGGAAACCACAAGTGAACACAAGTGACGGACCCTTAAATATCATATGGTGCCAGCAGCTAAAATTGCTTGAGCAAAATAAATTGATTTCATATAAATCCGACATTGACAAAGACGAAAATGAAGGGGATTTTATCCATAATTTTTATACGTTTTAGTTAGTTTTGTAAACACAGAACACAGTTTGAGTTAGTTATCATTTTTTTCTTTTAATTCTAGTTTTAATTTATTTCAGTTAACGAAAATGTTTTTACAATTCTAGTTTTCGTCATTTCGTTAGTTTTCGTTAACGATAATAACCTTGGTTTGGACTCAGCTCTTGCGGTCATTCACTCTTTCCCACGCAGATTGTTATATAATTAAAAGAATAATATACATCTACCTCACTCTCCATAAAGGTTTATTGACTGTAAAAGTAGCTGTTATTTCATGCATATGAAGTGGTTTGACTGTTTCATAACTAGGGCTGTGTATTGGCAAGAATCTGGTGATATGATAGAAATCATAATACTAGGATCGCGATACGATATATCACAATATATCATGATACTGTTAAAAAGGCAATGTTTTTGTTTGTTTGTTTGTTTGTTTTTTATGATTATTTCCTTGAAGAATTGAATTACACCAGAAATCTGCACAAATACTAAACACATTTTTATTTGATCACAACAGGATCTGATGCTATATCACAGAATGTTCCTGTGTTCAAACTGAAATTCTGTTTTACAGACATTACAGTTTCAGATCCTGTTCAAATGTTCATATTCTATTATTTCAGAACTGACATCCGAACAGTATTTTAGTTCACTCCCAACAAAGGAACTACCATCTGCCTTTCAGACAGTAAAAAGTGCTTTTAGGATGCTTCAGATAACCATTATTTATTAAAACTGTGTTGAATAATAATAAATAAGATATTAACAATAAAGAAAACTAAAAAACAACCATGAACCTCCACAATGTCTGCATTTGAATAAATACCTAATGAAATATCGCGATATATTGCAGAACCAATATTTTCTTACACCCCTATTCATAACATATTATCCATTTTTAGTGTGTGTGTGGTCTTGAACCCTGTGTCTTGGTCTGGTCCTGGTTTCAGTTCTATATGGTCTTGTTTTCATTGTCTCGACTACACCTCAAGTAAGAGTCGAAGCATTTGTGAATTGTCTGAATCTTTGCTGTCTTTCTTCCTCATTCTGACGGTGCTTTTGTGAAATTTATACCTTCCTAATTTCAGTCGGGGTCGTGTTTATTTGACTTGAACCCTCCCTATGTCTGTCCATGTTCACGTATTTGTCTTCATTGTTTCCTCCTGCTCTCGGTGTAGGGTTCTCTGGAGGAACATTCTGTCGTGACTGGAGAGAAAAACTGTAACGTACAGGAGGCGTTTGTCAGGTACAGTATGAACATACACACACTGGTATATTTGGACAACAGAAAACATATTATTCAGTCATAATAATAATTAAAACCACATATTCAACATTCATAGGTTTGTTTATTTTTAGGCCTGTGTATTGGCAAGAATCTGGCGATACAATACAAATCACAATACTAGGATCACAATACGCTATATCGCGATATATCACGATACTGTTAACAAGGTGGTATTTTTTTATTTTGTTTCTTTTTTTAAAAGATTATTTCCTGGAAATACTTATAGTGCAGCATTTGGATAAATAAAGTTTTAACATGCGGCTTTACCAGAACAAAAAACACACAAATAAATAAATAAATAATGTTTTATAGACATTACAGTTTAACCCTTTCAGACATGAATTATGACAACGTTAGCCAAGATATTTTTCCTGAGTGTTTTTATTCCTCTTTAGCCATGAAAAAAGCAATGCAAGCGAGTTTCATTTGTTTTTTTTAAGGAGTTACAAAAATGCCCACTCAGCCGGACGCCATGCATTTAATTTTTGAAGCAAAGAAACACATATTTAAAACTTAATATCAGAAAGTGATATGGAAAACTATGCAATACAAACATTCTTAATGCTGCTAATCAGATGTTTTTTTACAATTGAACATACACTAATACTAGTTATTATTCATTTCATGGAGATAATATGCAAAAAAAGCCTTTTTAAAAAAAAGCCTGTTAATTACAGTCTAATAACAATTAGCAATTGACTTACACTTAAACATGTTACTGCAGATCAGGTTTATCAAGAACAGCAAAGTTACAGTAATGGTATGAATGTCAGTGTATGAGATGGTGCATAAGCATCCACTGTGTTGCATGATATGGAACTAAAACAACCAAATCCATGAATATACAAGAGAAAGGCTTTAAATAAGTGTCCACTGTAGTGACCAGTATGCATGAAAGGGTTAAGATCCTGCTTGAATGTTCGTATTTGATTGTGAAAAGAATCCATAGTGTTCAGTCCATGAATCATCCAACATCAGAACATTATTTTTGTGCATTACCAGTATTAAAAAAAATGAACATTTGCCTGTCAGACAGTAAAAAGTGCTTTTGGGATGCTTGAATTATCCATAATTAGCATTATCAGTTTCAAAAAACTACATTTATGACCTGCAGTATCACAATAGTAATTTTGTAGTGAACAACAGAACAAAATACCCATGAATATAGAAATAAAAGAGTCTGGAAAACAAAAAAACAAAAATGAACTTCTGCCATATCTGCATTTGAATAAATACCTAAAAATATCGATACAGTACTTTTTAATACCGATACAGTATCGTGAAGCGAAATATCATGATATATTGCAATACTGATATTTTCTTACACCCGTTTCTTTTATTATTGTTGTTTCTTTTATTATTGTTTTTTAGCGCTCAGTAAAAGGATGTGTTTACAGACAACAGCCGTTATTGTTTGTGTGTCATTCTAATGAGATCAGGCCTCCTTGCCTGCTCTTCTTCTTCCTCATCCTCCTCTTCCTCCTTTCTGAGTCATGCCAACTGTCAACACACGGCCTCAGCCAATCACAGCGCTCCTTATTGCTGATAAACCACTTGAATATTCATGAGGATTATCAGCAAAGCTCATAACATTACATCAGCAGCAGCAGCTCAGCACCACAGACCCAGTGTTGTGTATGTAGATCATTTCATATTTAGAAGAGAACGAGATGCGTCACATTTCAGTTTGAATCTTTTAATGTACTTGATATTGTGTCAAAAGACAATTTTCCTCTGATAATAAAACATGGACAACAATCCACAACCATAGTGTCTGTAGTGAACGTGGAAAAACTTTCATGTTCTGCAACACTGATGTGTAATTGGAGAAACTACATGGTTGCAGACACTTTCTTTGTGATATAATAACCTTTTTTTTTATACCAACTTCTTATAAATATCTAAATCACAGGTGTCAAACATGCGGCCCAGGGGCCAAATCTGGCCCCCCAAAGGGTCCAGTCTGGCCCTTGGGATGAATTTGTGAAATGCAGAAATAGATATTAAGAAATTAACAATCCTTTTAGTTCAGGTTCCACATTCAGACCAATTCAATCTCAAGTGGGCAGGACTAGTAAAATATTATCATAATAACATAAAAATAATGACAACTCCACATTTTTCTCTTTGTAAATGTAAATATTTTCATGTATGTACACTAAAATAAAGATTAATTTTGAAAAAAAATGTGAATAACCTGAACAAATATGAACAACCTGAAATGTCTTAAGAGAAGTAAGTACAATTTTAACAATATTCTGTCTGTTATTAAATGTTTTGTGTGTTTGTAGATCCACTGTGATCTGTACGTTATAATGTACATGTAGAAATGATAAACTGAGGCAGAATAGTGTTAAAATTACACTTATTTTTTTCAGTTTGTTCATGTTGTTCACATTGTTTGAAAGGATAGTTTGTAGATGTGAACATTTTCATCATGTAAATTTACTTTTTTTGCTCTAAAACATAGAGAAAAGTTTGGAGTTGACCTTATTTATATATTATTATGTTATTATTTTACTGGTTCAGCCCCCTGAAGATCAAATTTAGCTGAATGTGGAACTGAACTAAAGTGAGTTTGACAGCCCTGTTTTAGGTCATTTCAATCTAAAAATGATCAGACCAGTAAAATACTATCAATAATAACCTATAAATAATGAAAACTGTAAATTTTTCTCATTGTTTTAATGTAAAAAAAAAGTTACATTACACAAGAATATTTACATTTACAGACGAGCCTTTTACAAAAAAAATGTGACTATGTAAAATGTCTTAAGAGAAGAGACGTTATTTATATATTATTATGTTATTATTTTACTGGTTCGGCCCAATTCAGATCAAATTTAGCTGAATGTGGAACTGAACTAAAATGAGTTCGACAGCCCTGATCTAAATGGTCAGTGAATTAAATACAGGAAAATGCCTAATTTTCACTGCAAAAATGCAAAGGATAACGGTATAATGTATGGTGATAAGTCACTTCTTAATGGTTAAATGTAAAGAAAATTTAATGTGGAAGTTACCACATAAGAATAGTTGTGGATCTTCAAGGGTTAAATCCCAAATGTGCCTGGTTTCTATCTGCATCCATGTTGACTGTGTTTGTTAAGCTGAGGAGAGGAGGTTTGACTCCACATAAAAGGATCAGTTTGATCCCCATACCCAGAGTCCTTCACTGCATAAGCCCACTAGTACGAACTGGTGTCTGATAGCAGGTGGAAGAAGCCTTCAGGGTGAATGAAAGTAACTCTTCTCTGTCCGTTAGTGGGCGTCATGACATCCACGACCAATGGGAGCTGATCAAACCAGCGTCTGCGGAGTCGACAGCAGGAGCCAGGTATGGAACAGAGATGTCAATGTCAATGGAACGTCATGTGGTTTAAAAAAGAAAAAAAATAAATAAGTGTCTTTACCAGACCTGGGGGTCACAGTCCAATCAAGTAAAGTCACTGCTGGGGGGAAAACAAGGGGGGGGGTCTAACAATTTATTCAATTTTTGATTGTCTTTAACCTAACAATCAAACACTATAATGAAAGAAAAAACTAAATAAAAAAGCTTAAAATAAGCATAAAACAAATTATAAAGTAACATTTCGGATCATTTTAAACATATGAACATACATCAACACATAACTGAATGAAAAAAAAAAAGTGTAAATTCAATGTTTAATTAAAGACCAGAACAAAACGATACAGATAGATTTCAGTCTTTAAACCAGTGGTTTCCAACCTTTTTTGTCTCCTGACCCCATTTTAACATAAATTTCTGGCGACCCCAGACATTCAAAACAGAGACACTTTTTTGCTAAAATTAATTTGGTTTTGATCATGTAATAGTTTGCTATACTATGTTGCACATAAATGCTAATTTTATAGGACATTTACGAGGGGGGGGGGTGAAAAGTTCATAGCCTGACTAAGAAGGAGTTCTTCCACAGTAATGAAAGTGTGCATACATTAAATTCAACCTTTCCTGATACTAACTGCATGGTTTCCTTCCAGATAAACCCACACTGGATAAATAATTTAGGACTTTGAAAAGTAGGACTACAGACATTTCATGAAAATGCTTGCTTTTCACCCCTCCCTCATTCTCCCTACCCCTCTTGAATTCAGCTTCCCAGTTTTCCACAGTTGATAAAGTTGCAACATCATCCCCTATAGCAACCATGTCAGTATGACAACCCCTTTTTCTGCAGACATTTGGTTAGACCATGGTGCCACAGATGGTTCACCAATTGTCTCTGGTACTACTTTTCAAAGTCCTAAATTATTTATCCAATGTGAGTTTATCTGGACAGAAACCATCCACTTAGTATCAGGAGAGGTTGAATTTAATGTATGCCAAGTTTCATGGCTGTGGAAGAACTCCTTCTTAGTCAGACTATGAACTTTTCAGCCCCCCCCATAGTCTATATAATGTATATTATTATGGACGGAGGCAGTAAATCCAGGTGCAGATTACTGCACAAAGGGAGAATGGGATTTTCCTTGGTCAGGATATGTAGTCAGTCCAGCTGTGATTTACAAGGAGGACAATTCATACTGAACAAACAAGAACTCAAACTATGAATTATGAAAGAGCTGCAGCATCTGAAACTGACCACAGTGAACATTTGACACAAACAGAGCCACAGTGCTGCAGTTTCAGCTTCAGAATTTGTCATGTCTTTTATGGATTGTCATTGTCTCTTTCAACTCACCATATATATTTTTTGTTAGTAATTTGAAAAAAAAAAAAAAAAAAAAGCAATTACTAGAAATTTCAGGCAACCCCATTTGAAAACCAGGTGACCCCACATGGGGTCCCGACCCCAAGGTTGAAAAACACTCCTTTAATCTCTTCCATTACCGTTGTGGTTTCCTACTACTTTTAATGTTCAGTAATTGTGAAACTCATGTCGCATAGTCTTTCCTCTGCTTTTTCAGCCTCAGTGAATGAGGACTTTCCCTTTAACGCCTGGAAAACACTTCATTACAGTGATAATAAGTGTATTTATGTGGCTGAGGAACTAAACTTTAATCCAAACCAAATTAAAAGACTAAATAAAATGAAAAGCTTTGGTCATTTCAGTGTGAAGTCTACAGAAATAAAGAACATCAGATGGTGTTCTGTGTGTTGCTGTCTCTGCTGACCTCTGCTGGTACGTTTGAGTATTGAACGTGCAGCGTGTGGTCACATGACCTGAGTTCTGCCTGGATACGGCCAGCGTCTCTACTCTGTTTCTGTTCAGATGCAGATGCTGGACCAGGCAGCCTCAGGCCTGGGCTGAGTTTCTTCTGAACTCTGTCGATCGCTTATTCTTCAACGGAAAATTAAAGCGCATAATGAGCTATTTTTAACCCGATGCAATTTTAATACAGCACCTCAGGCTGTGCTGAATGAAAAACAATCATCGATGAGTTACGTTAAAGAAGAAACACAATTATAGCACATATGTCAACGATGGGGTTACATTCCTTTAATGGGTTATTGCAGGGGTGTCAAACATGCGGCCTGGGGGCCAAATGTGTCCCACCAAAGGTTCCAATGCGGCCCCTGGGATGAATTTACAAAGTGTAAAAATTCCACAGTCAAAGCTGTGGAACTCATTTTAGTTCAGGTTCCACATACAGACCAATATGATCTACAGTCAAATCATAACAGCAGAAGAACTGACAAAAAAGAATGACTATATATTTTCTCCTCGGTTTGATGTGAAAAAAATATTACATTATGTCTATAAATAATGACAACTTCAAATTTTTGTCTTTGTTTTAGTGCAAAAAATAACATTAAATTATGAAAATATTCATATATACAAACTATCCTTTAACAATAAAATGTGAATAACCTGAACAAATATGAACAACCTGAAATGTCTAAAGAAAATTAAGCACAATTTGAACTATTCGATCCATAATGCTCATGTATAAATGATAAGTTGAGGCATGATATTGTTAAAATTGCACGTATTTTTCTTTAAAAATTTCAGTTTTTTCAGGTTATTTACATATTTTTTGTTTGAATAGTTTATAAAAGTAAGTATTTTCATAATTTAATAGGGTTTTTTGCACTAAAGCAAAGACAAAAATATGGAGTTGTCATTATTTATAGGTTATTCTGTTATTATTTTACTGCTCCGGCCCACTGGACATTAAATCAGGCTGAATGTGGAACCTGGAAGAAACTGAGTTTGAGAGCCCTGGGTTATTGTGTCAAAACAAATACGTGAAATTGTCATTTTTCACTTCTATTCTGTTCTTAGTGTGGAGCGGCTCGCTGAAGATTTAACCCCCCCTGTTCCCATGATGCCCTCTGAGTTTACCAGTGAAGCCATGACACCGGTGGTAAATGATCATCCAGTATTTGTCAGATCATCAGTTGTGCTTCAGTTACATTCATTACACAATCAGAATGATATAATTTATGAATTATAGGGATTGTTTTTTGTAACATTAAAAGTAGAATTTGTAATATTTCTGTTAAAACCTTGTGTCTTGTAGCAAATGTTGTGTGAAATTTGTGATATTTTGTAGGTGAAAACAGAGGAGGTTGACCCTCAAACTTCAAACCCACTGTCTGACAACCTGATCGACTTCACAGATCTGACGCCTGTGGTGAGTCTGAGCCCGGCCAAGTCTGATCAAATGATCTGGAATGGAATCATTTCCAGAGAAATGTTTATGTAGCACCAAAGACATGAAGTATCCATCTGTAATAAACTTGGTGTTGGCCTGTGGCATTTTAGTAATGGAGAGTAAGATATTTTAGAAGAAATAATATCATGTTTCTGTAATAACAGCTGTGAAATATCAGAGAGGGCTAGGGCTGGCCCAGTCCCAGGGGTTCACGTCATCTACAGTGAATATTTGGAGGTTGCAGTGGAAATTCATGCAGAACTACAGCTAATTAACTCGTATCACAGCTTCAACAATCAGGACATATAATAAATATTAGGGATGCACCGATACCACTTTCTTCCAGACCGAGAACGAGTACTTACCGTACTTGCCGATACCGAGTACCGATACGAGTACTTAATAATCCCATCCCAGTCCTTAGTTCATTTTGTAAATGTGCTTTATTGTCGTTGTCATTAGTCTGACTGGAACAAAGTGCTGCTACTGACATTTAATGTGTTGGAATGAGCGTTTGTCAATTAATCCACCAGGGGGCGCCGCTCTGAATTAACCATACTGGACAAATACCACGAAGAAAAATAAAGTTTTTAGAGAAGAAGAAGAAAGTCAGTAATAACAAACATGGAGACGACAGAGGGAACACTAATGTGATACTAATGTTGCAGCGTTTTCTCTGGTAAGGTTTAAAAGTTTAGCTTCAGCAGGAAGAGAAAAGACAAATGAGAGATAAGTTTGGTTTTCACTTCCACTGGTGGAACCGCACCGCTCCGTACTCCCACTGGTTTTCTCATTCTGGATAGGCATCTGCCATCACCTGGAAAACAGATGGAATGTACGCAGAGGACGGACAGAACGCTGCGTCTGTATCTGTCTGTGTCTGGAACGGTACTGTCAGTCAGTGTTACTTTTATCACCGTCATTTATTTGGTTAAATCTCCACACTCTTCACACTCCACACACATTATTCCTCCTCCTCGTACCTGCTGCACTGAACTGGGAATGTCACACGGCCGTAAGTGGTATCGGTGCATTTGTATCAGATATCTTTTACGAGTACGAGTACAAGTACACACACTGAGTATCAGAGCCGATGCCGATACTCGTACCGGTATCGGTGCATCCCTAATAAATATCACAAAAATGATGAAACTGAACATGAACACTGTGCCTTTACAGTGGCATCAAAATACTTTACACAAGGTTCTGCAGGTTAAAGTGAATTAACTTAATGCTTTCTGCACTGACAGACTCTTAAAGGTGCAGGAGACTTTCATGACCAATTTTTCATCAGATCTGTCAAACCTCAGTCATATCCTCAGTATCATGAATCTGTTCGTCTGTCTGTCATTACTCACCTGAATCTCTTGCATTATGATGAACAGTTTCTTAGTTCCATCCACCAGAAACAAACCATGTGTTTACAAACTGAGCCGGGAGGGAACTCGGGCATGTTTGGAATTTTGTCACGATGTGCATTGTAGGAAACAGAAGTTCGCACAGCCGCCTGACAGCAGCAGCTGGAACAGACACGACGTGGAAACGGCAGGAGCTCCTTTCCCTCTATACATATTCATCCAGCCATTTCCGCGTTTCAGCTGTTTCCGTGTTGTTTTTTTAATCTATATAATGCACTGGGTTACAAAAAAATGTTTTTTTTGCAAGTTGTCTAGGTTTTTTCAACTGAATTAGGACCATTTTGCACCGCTAAATCCAAAAATGACATCTGTTTTTCTCAATCAGGTCAGGTTTTTTTGCTAATTTGATTTTGAAAAATTTGATCTTCTCACAAAATATAATAATTAATACCAAAATCAGATTGGTAAGCACACTTTATGAAACTTGTTGCTTGATTCCTGTTAGGTACAATGGTGTATTCACCGCAGATGTAGCAGAATACGTCAGGCTTATTTTTGCAAGATCTCCTAGTCGAAGCCATTTCATTCACCTGTAATATTAAAAAAAAAAACAATCATAAATTGGCAAAAGTAAAATCTTCAGAACTCGTTTATTGCAAGAAATATGGAAGAATTTTGTATCATATGATGTGAAAATGCCCATAAATGTAAGCAAAAATGTTAAAAAGCCAATTTGTAGCATAGTTCAGAAAGTTGACCTGATTGAGCAAAATAAATGTGATTTTTGGATTCAGCACACCAAAATTATCCTAAATCAGCTCAAAAAACTTAAATAATAAATTTGTTGTGACCAGTGTTATCATATGCTTGCGCTGCCGCTGCCAGACAGCAGTGCGAGCCTTCACTTCCCACAATGCACGTCACGACAAAATTCCTCAGATGCCCAGTTCCCTCCCGGCTCAGTTTGTAAACACATGGTTTGTTTCTGGTGGATGGAACTAAGAAACTGTTCACCGTGAGGGAAAAGATTCAGGTGAGTAATGACACACAGACTTACAGATTCATGATACTGAGGATATGACTGAGGTTTGACAGATTGGATGAAAAACTGGTCACGAAAGTCTCCCGCACCTTTAAACAACTTCAGCCCTACTCAAAACTGTCAGTCATTGAATCATTATCAGGATTTTAACCCATCAAGTGCCATTAAAAGCAGTTAAATTATTTGAATAACAGGTTTAACCTTTTAACGCCTGAATTTACTCACAAGTATTTAAAAAATTTATGATTTGTGTATTTGCTTTCAAGCAGAGGCTGAATTAAGTGGAGATTGTTAATTTGGCAATAGCACATAAAATCAATGCAAATTTGGGAGTGAGGTAAAATTACAACAAGAGCCAGAATGGTCAATAAGAGCTGCAAAAGGTTCAAACCAGCATGAGGGTGGTACATACGCTATCTCAGCTGATTCTGTAACAGACACGTAATGGAAAATGTGTGATGCAAATTTCCAACAGTCGATGTTCAGGGGTTAATGCATAAAACAGTGCGAACTTTTTCACAAACTGAGTAAACATAGAATCCTACTTGCCTCGATGAACTGAACTGAAGTCTGCGCCCGTGAGCCGTCTGTGTGAATCAGTGTGAACCTACAGTGTGAGCTTGTGTTGCAGCTCCCGGCGGTGCATCAGCCCAAACCCGTCATCACACCTCGCTGGATTATTCCCACCACCGCTGTGAGTGATCACACTTCTTCTGTTTCACCTTTCTGACTGGTCTTTCTTCTGTCTGTGTCCCAGCGTCTGTGTTTCAGTGACATGTTGAAGCATATCATGTGCACATATGTAGATGTTTGACACATTTAAGGCTGTTCCCATCAGCAGCTGCATAGACTCTGTAGACACTGACCGGCCGTCCTCCTTCTCCCCCCCCCCCCACCGCCTAATGCAGCCTCCTGGTATGTTTACTAACGGCCTGCTCGACCTTGACCCCCCCGCTAAGGTCCCGCCTCTCCTCCCTGCAGACGGGGGGGGCGCTCTCACCCAGGCCCCCCCTCCCCCTGCTCCCGCACGCTTCGTCATCTCCAACAGGTAAAGTCCATGCAAACACCAGACGAGTTTGGAATGAATGTGGGTCAGGTAACGGGTTTGATTTAATATAGTGTTTGATTGGATGGATGAATGAATGAAATCTTTATTTCGAACACGTGGGCAGTGAAATCAAAACAAAAATCAACCAACAAAATATAAGTGCTGGTACATAAATGACTGATAAGCAAACAACCCACATACATATATACATACATACATACATACATAAAATGAAATTATCCATGCTCAAAAATGAGTAGGAAGAAGTAAAAAAACTTATTTGCTCCTACCCCAAATTTCTATTCCTTATGACAGGCATGTCCAAAGTCCGGCCCGGGGGCCAATCACGGCCCGCGGTCAGATTTTCTACGGCCCACAGCTTCAGTTTTATAATGTATTATTTATGGCCCGCTTGGACTGTTGAACCGAGTACATGAATCATAAAAGGTTCCAAATGCAGTTTCTCCTTTCACCTCATGGTGGCAGCACCACTCTAACTCTATCTGGTTCTGTGACCTTGCCGTGAACCCTTTTCGCTAATTTCTAACCATGGCGCCTGTAAATAAAAAAACGAAAGTTGACAGTGAGGGCCGCCGCTTCCAGGAGAGATGGGAATTACAATTTTTTCCCCTGAAAATCGAGGCGATTGTGTTTGCCTAATTTGTCAAGAGACTGTTGCCTTGTTTGAGGAATTCAATGTAAAGAGACACTAGCAGACAAAACATGCTAACGCATACGACAAGCTAGCACGGAGTGAGCGCTCCGAAAAAGTGAAGCAAATTCAAGCTGCTTTAAACTCACAGCAGTGACTCTTCATGTGAACCTGAGTTCAGTGAATTCACCACCAAGGCAGGCTACCAAGTTGCCAGGTTAGTTGCCTCTAACTGCTGGTGTTATGTACTTGTAGATGTGACACAAATATTACTTTCTGAATGATTTTGTGAAAGACAAGAGTAAGAGTCATATGTTTTCATCTTAAACGTTAACAGACTTTACATTACTGAGTAATATATGAGTAATGATTACTCATATAAGTCATGTTTAAAATGAATGTGGGGTTAAGATTTTTATCAACTTCTTGGACGTTTGTTCTACGTTATCTGACTCCAGTGTGAAAGGAAGGCAGAATTGTTTTTTTTTTAACTTGTTCACACCTGAGTGGCTTAGATTTGGTTACACTGCCATTTAAAAAAAAATGATATTGTGACAATGAAAATAAAATTGTTGTAGAACAGTGCATTTATATGTAATTTTTACTGTTCGAAAAACATCCGAAGGGACCACTGGCCCCTGGCAGTCTCCACATTATCAGATCTGGCCCTCTTTAAAAAAAGTTTGGACACCCCTGCCTTATGATCACTATATAGCAATTATTATTTTGTATGAATATCAATATAATAACAACAAAACAATATCACACATTCTTTTTCCTTTATTCACTAACATGATAATACCCATTTACAACTGATCCTACCAGATATTAATACCAGATATTAATAAAAACTAAAAAAACAAGCAAAAATGAAACAAAAAACACATATACAGTACATATATCATAAAAATACATCTAATATTTTATACTGTCCGATATAGTAATAATATATTCATATATCCATATTTAAACTTGATATTATCAGCACATATGTGTCAGAGCCCCACTATGAAAAAGAACCGGACCCCCCCTCAGGCCCTTTCCTCTCTGTATTAAGTAAAAATCATTTGTTTGTATTTGGTTTTAAACTGTTTGTTTGGACATTGTTTCAGCTCCACACTCAGTCTGTTCCATAGTCCTATACCATTATTGGATAAACACAATCTTTTCTTTGTGGTATCACTTTAATCCCCTTAATTTATTAGGATTAATCAAATCCAGATTAGCAGAGCTTTAAATACATGCATATCACAAACACTGTTTGTATCCAAAAACACAGACACATACCTGTTACAACAAGCTGTTGAGTTGGTTGTTTGTTGCTGCTTCTTTCTGATGTGTCTGGACATATTTTGTGAAGTTAAGGTTGTGGAGACCAAAAAAAATCATCAAATTAAAAATAAAAGATCATTTTTGGTTGCACACTAACCATTCCACAATATAAACACACAACAAAACCTGTACTTTTGGAGATGCTCAGACCCAGTCATTTGGCCTGATGCTTCTTTTGCTGCTTCCAACAAATCAATAGGGATGGGAATCGAGTTCTTTTTGAGAACCGGATCCCAGTAGTTTGATTCCTTGGAATCGTTTACCTGCCTGCTTAACGATTTTACTTATCGATTCCGCCTTCGTTGCACATGCGTGATGACGTCATACGTACGCTGCATTGTTTTGGTCAGAACGTAGACAACATGGCGTTGAGGCAGAAATGGTCCAAACAGACCACACCAGGTCCAAACAGACCACACCAGGTCCAAACAGACCACACCAAGTCTAAACAGACCACACCAGGTCCAAACAGACCACACCAGGTCCAAACAGACCACACCAGGTCCAAACAGACCACACCAGGTCCAAACAGACCACACCAGGTCCAAACAGACCACACCAAGTCTAAACAGACCACACCAGGTCCAAACAGACCACACCAGGTCCACTGGAACACTGTCAAAGCTTCCATTTCTTCTAAAGGTGGAATCCCTCCAATCTGCTCAAACATTTGTCCTCAGAATGGGATTCATTTACAGGAATGTCACGTATTTGATTCACTACTTAGCGACACTTGTGAATCTAGCAGCAGAGTGAACACCAGGCCGTCATCTGGGCCCAGTTCTGGTTCCGGTGCGGGCAACAAATGTCGTACCTCCTCAAATACAAGTTTCCGAAGGTAGAGGAAAGGAAACAACAGGAGACGGGCCGAGTTGAACCAGTTCCACATAGTGGAAATGCAGCAATAGAAGAATTAGTAAAGAGTCTGTAGTTTTACTTTCACTTTATAAAAGACAGTTAATGCAAACACACCCGTTTGTACTCTTTCATTCCTTCCCCCAATGAGAATCGATAAGGAATCGGATCGATAAGAAAAATCGAGAATGGAATCGGAATCATTAAATTCTTATCGATTCCCATCCCTACATATCAACGTCAAGGAACATAATAAACATTATTACCTCTTCACTGGTCAGTCATCACAGTGTTCTGTCTGATGGGTGTATGTGAGGTAACAGGTGGAACTGACAGTTTGATTCTCCTCATACTTACTGACAGTATATTTATGTTTCATACCAGTAAACAGCTACAGGTGTTAATATTAACTTAACAGAGGGGATCTGACGGCAACTCTGTGATTAAAAAAACCCACTGTGAACGTTTGATATAAATTAAATGAATGAGTGAATAAAATGCAGAATCTTGTTTTAATCCAGAAATGCTCTGTGTTGTGGGTTTAAATCTGGACTTGCCTGTTTGCAGTCTCTTCTCCTCATTCCTTGGTGGTTGTGCTGTAGCTCTGCAGGTCAGCAGCCGGCCGTGGACGATGGAGCCAAACCCAGAGGTCTCCTGACCACTGAGCTCTGACGGACCACATCCACCCATCAACCCCACTCCACTGGACCCGCATCCCATCATCCCCTTCTGCTCCGGCCAGGCTGGACTGGACGTTAATGTAAGGAGGGAAGAGGCAGCTGACCAGCACCACGGAACACCATTCTCATTGACTTTGATTTTATCACATGGACCAAATTTTTACTTAAATTAAGTCGTAGTGTTTTTAACGGTGAGGTTCATTCACACAACGCTAGAATGAGTGGAGTATTTTTAATGCAAACGTTACATTCTACAGTTAGAAATATGAGTATCAGTGCTCAGATGTGGAAGGTTTTGATCCCATCCCACCCCTTCGGACACTTTCATGTCATCAAAGGTCTTTCCATTGGTTCAGGTTCCATCAGAGAAACTCAAACTTTGTATGTTTCATAAAAGCAGAGACTTAAACCCTGAAGAGTAGACATGTTAGAGGTGTTTTCCCTTTCTTTATTCTGACTGGAACAGCACATTCTTCACTGGATATTCTAGGTTTGTCCGTTTGTTCTAGATCTAAGTAATAACACTGAATGGAGGCGAGGCTCGAACAGAAGAAGTCAGTAAAAACACAGACTATGAAAGCTGCTTCTGAGTCCGAACATGATGGAACCTGGATGTTATTCCACTGTGACTACACCTGTAGCTTTACACAAACATCTGAAACAGTCCAGTCTACATGTCAGACTTTCACTGGACAGAAAATGTTTTCCCACAAACACTGGATTATCTTGTCAACACTGGATGTGAGGAGTCGAACACAAAGTGTGTTTTTTTTTGTTTTTTTTTTTTAAATGTTTTTCTTTTTGCTCATTGCAGTATTTTACACACACATTCGGGTGTTGAGTTTCTGTATTGAAGGGTAGTTCCTTATTGTCTGTTTTCCAATTAATTCCAATGTGATGTATAGAGCTGCAACCGATTAATCGACTCAAAGTGATCCAAAAAAATCATTCAACCACAATCCTCCTGAATCAAAGCTTTGTTTCCTTCATTTCTCTGCTGTTAAACATTGGTTCCACTGTTGTGTTTCACACGGACGCTTATTGTGACGCACAAAGAAGCTTCAATTCAGGAAAACTGCAATAGAATATTTCCCTTCAATCAATTCGAGTCGATTAATTGAATCGTGAATTTTTGCATTGGCTTCAAGCACCTAATCCATTAATCGGTTGCAGCTCTAGTGATTTATTTCCAGCTGTCACCATAAACTTTTGCGTTCACCGGTTGCATTCTTCACATCGGACTGTATTTAAAAGCTTTATTTGTGAGCTGTTGCTAAAACCTGATCTAGGTCAAATATGTCCTTTCAAAGCCATAGGACTCCTTTGATCATTTGAACTCAGATCAGTGGGAGATGCTGGTTTGCCGCTGCCTTAGTCTGGTAGTTATTGCATGACTTTGGTTTTTTACATGTTAGTCCACATAAAAACTACCTCTGTTCCACCAACACCAACCTGAAGTGTGTTCTAGACCAGTGTTAGTTCTGCTTCAGAGTAGTTTACTTTGGAAATGTGTCGGGTTGAACCAACGGCAGTGTCCGAAAGCTGGATCCTATGGTTAGCTGTTGTTTCTATCTATCGATCTATCGATCTATCTATCTATCTATCTATCTATCTGTTACATGTTTTGAAAGACAGCTCTTCTTGGGTCATGGAATGTAGTTGTAAGATTTTTCAGATAATGACATAATTGTTTAAGCTTAGTAGCTTATAGAGCAGGGGTGTCAAACATGCAGCCCAGGGGCCAAATGCGTCCCCCCAAAGGTTCCAATCCGGCCCCTGGGATGAATTTGCAAAGTGTAAAAATTCCACAGTCCAGGCTGTGGAACTCATTTTAGTTCAGGTTCCACATACAGACCAATCTGATCTACAGTCAAATAATAATAACCTATAGAAAATAATGACTCCATGTTTTCTTCTTGGTTTGATGTGAAAATAGTATTACACTATGTCTATAAATAATGACAGCTTCAAGTATTGGTCTTTGTTTTAGTGCAAAAAATAACATTACATTACATTTTGAAAATATTTACATTTCCAAACTATCCTGTAACAATAAAATGTGAATAACCTGAACAAATATGAACAACCTGAAATGTCTAAAGAAAATTCAGCCCAATTTGAACTCTTTTCTGCCTGTTCCTCAGTGTTTAGTGTCTTTGTAGATCTGATCCAGAATGCACATGTAGAAGTGATAAGTTGAAGCATACTATTGTTAAAATTGCACTTATTTTTCTTAAGAAATTTATTTTTTTCAGGTTATTCACATCTTTTGTGTTTGGATAGTTTATAAAAGTAAGTATTTTCATAATTTAATTGGGGGGCGGGGGGGTTGCCCTAGAACCAAGACAACAACTGTCAGTTGTCATTATTTATAGGTTATTCTGTTCTTATTTGACTGCTCCGGTCCACTGCAGATCAAATTGGGCTGAATGTGGAACCTGAAAGAACATGAGTTTGAGAGCCCTGTTCTAGAGCCTACTCAGGCCTTTATGTTTATACTTAGCTGCTAGCTGCTAGCTAATGGAACTGTACCTCTTCGTCTTGGCTAGTCCATTTAAATGTTCTGTTTTGCCAGATTTTAAAGATGCCCATCACCCAGTTTGAGTCTGGTGGGTCAGAATAATCCTGGTTCTGCTGTTTTGAAGTCAGGAGTTTGTATTTTGGCTGTTGTCATGTTGAGTGGAGGAGTTTGAGGGGTAACGAGAGATCTAATGTTAACTAGGCCTGTGTATTGGCAAGAATCTGGCGATACAATACTAGGATCATAATACGATATATCGCAATATATCACGATACTGTTAACAAGGCGATATTTTTTTGTTTCTTTTTTTAAAAGATTATTTCCTGGAAATACTTATAGTGCAGCATTTGGACAAATAAAGTTTTAACATGCAGCTTTACCAGAACAAAAAACACACAAATAAATAAATAGATTACACTGGGTTACAAAAAAATATTTTTTGCAAGTTGTCTAGGTTTTTTCAACTGAATTAGGACCATTTTGCACCACTAAATCCAAAAATCACATCTGTTTTTCTCAATCAGGTCGGGTTTTTTTGCTAATTTGATTTTGAAAAATTTGATCTTCTCACAAAATTGATTACATTTTTGTGACTTTATCAGTTGATTTTTTATATAGTTCTCACCCAAAATAGGTTTTAAGAGAATAAAAATCATTTCACCATTGTACCTGTTAGGTACAATGTTGTATTCACAGCAGATGTAGCAGAATACGTCAGGCTTATTTTTGCAACATCTTCTAGTCGAAGCCATTTCATTCATTCATAGTATTAAAAAAAAAATCATAAATTGGCAAAAGTAAAATCTTCAGAACTCGTTTATTGCAAGAAATATGAAAGAATTTTGTATCAGATGATGTGAAAATGCCCATAAATGTAAGCAAAAATGTTAAAAAACCAATATCTAGCATAGTTCAGAAAGTTGACCTGATTGAGCAAAATGAATGTGATTTTTGGATTCAGCACCAAAATTATCCTAAATCAGCTCAAAAAACTGAAACAATAAATTTGTTGTTGACCAGTGGAATGTTTTACAGACATTACAGTTTCAGATCCTGCTTAAATGTTCGTATTCGATTGTGAAAAGAAAACATAGTGTTCAGTCCATGAATCATCCAACATCAGAACATGATTTTTGTGCATTCCCAATAAAAATAAAAAAACAAACATTTGCCTTTCAGACAGTAAAAAGTGCTTTTAGGATGCTTGAATTATACATAATTAGCGTTATCAATTTCAAAAAACTACATTTATGACCTGCAGTATCACAATAGTACTTTTACTTTTACTTCTACTTGTACTTACTTTTTAAACAAACAACAGAACAATATTCCCATGTGAATATAGAAATAAGAGTCTGAAAAACCAAACTGAACCTCTGCCATGTTTGCATTTGAATAAATACCTAAAAATATCCGTACAGTACTTTTTAATATCGATACAGTATTGTGAAGTGAAATATCGTGATATATTGCAATACCGATATTCTCTTACACCCCTGATGTTAACCATTATGTTCATCGAACATTTATAAAACAAAAACATGACAATCTGACAAACGTAATAATATAAGTACCTCTGCCTCTGTTGATAATAAGTTGTAATTTGACAAATGATCCCTTCAAAGCCGATAACTGTGGACAGACATGCTTCAGGTGAATGCAAAAGGCCGGTGTAAACTGTGACAGTGGATCCTGTAAAGCAGCTCCTGCTCAGACTGCGTCGTAGCTACTACTGCCCTGCCTTATGGAAGTGAATGTATTCAAAGAGTCCCATGTGACGGCGCTGGAAATGCCGCGGCGTGAACGTCTCATCCACCATCACTGACTGAAGTCAAACGTCTAGAATGTGTGACAGACTAATTCCGTACATGTGAATTTGAGGCCTAAACGTGTTTTTAATTAAGTATATGCACATTTATTCTTTCAAAGTACTGTAGTTTTCTAGGTTTCCACACCCCTCATGTCACTTTTTGTTTTGTTTTTTCTGTTTCTTCTCTTTCAGTGTCTGTCTGGAACAAGGGAACCTGTCTTACATTGTGGTCTTAGCAGTGACAGTTATTTATGCTACTACTCAGTGTTACTGTTCAGATGTTATTACATGTCGTTCAGAAGTGTTGTAGCGTGTTTTCAGTTCTAATGTGTTGTCAGTGTGATGGCGTCAGTGGGCTGTAGATATGAACTAGATTTCTATATATATTTTTTTGCAAATTATGTCAGCAGTTTTTTGTTACTACATACTGAGAATTTAAACCTTGATGTGTTTTCTAATTATATAAGAAGTAGGGAGCAGCGTGTTACTGATCCGACTGACTGGAACAAACCTGGAGAACAGACCGGCGGTTTTGTCATGTCTTAAATGCAATTTTATATAAAGTGATGATTCAGTAAAGCTCTCCCAGGACTCTTCTCTTGTTTTTGGTCGATGTTGAAATGATTTGTCTGAAGAGGAGGAGGTATCTGCAAGTACATGGTGTGAACTTACTTTTTTCTCCATTTTATTTCATTTTTTTTTAATATTTTTGTCAAACACAGTATTAAGCATTAACCCTCTATGGCAGCACCTTGTCCATTTTTGGCCGGTCACATCGCTACAATGCATCCCAGTGAATGATACAGTACTTTAAAAAAAGAGGGAAAACCACAAGGAAACTATAAAAGCACTTGGCCCTACGCCAAGACAGATCTGTCCCACCCAACCCCACCACCCATCACCACCAAAATTTAATCACTTGTTCCTTGTGCCAGTATCAACATTTCCTGAAAATTTCAGGAAAATCCATCCATAACTTTTTCAGTTATCTTGCTAACAAATAAAAACACAAACACACAAAGCAAAGTGATCACAATACCTTCTGGTGGAGGAAACAATAAAAACACTTTAATTAGTCAAATGGCCTCCAGGAAGCCAGTTTGAAACCCTTTATCATGTGACTTTTCTCAGAAAACAGCTCTACTGTCTTGCTGCAAAAAAAGACTTTCAAAACATTATTTCCTGTCCTTTTTCTGCCAGGAAAAAATATCCTCACACTAATAGGTGTTTAAACTTTATGTTTTGATAGTTTCATGCAATTTCTTTGCTAATTAAATTGTGGAATTTTGTTAAAATGCAGCCGTTGCTCTGAG